>NW_028318083.1:7965000-8257500 GCF_062004578.1 Staurois parvus | reverse complement strand
GGACACATGCACAATTTTAGATTTTTTCAAGTATTTACCAAAACATATTCAAGCTATAGTTATATAATGGATATGAGCTGAAAGCGCACACTCTCAGGTTTAATTTGAGAGTATGTACAACCAAATTGGAGGAAGGGTTTAGGAATTACAGCTTTTAAGAATAGACATCCCACCTTTTTCATGGGACCAAAAGTAATTGGACAATTGAATCAAAAGCAGTTTCATGGCCAGGTGTGGGCTACTCCATTATTTCTTTATCAATTAAGCAGGTAAAAGGTCTGGAGTTGATTCTAAGGCCAAGTTCACACTAGCTTTAATAGCAGGAGTTAGACAGGCGTTTGGGAAGTGTTTTTAATGCTCCTCAAACGCCTATGAACATTCTACACATGGCAGCACACAGTGCTGTTCACAGTGAAGCATTAGCGTCACATCGCAGCAAAATTGATGCCTCATGTCGAGTCAGGAGTTGAAGCCTCCCATTCAAGTCTAAGGTGACGCTCCTAAAACACCTGGCAGGCATTTGTGGAGCGTTAATACCATTAAACTGCATTATAGGCGTTTGTGGTGCGATCTTAACGCTTAGCAAATGCCTATCAAACGCCTCAAAAATGCGCATTGGGTGTTTGGGGAGCATTTGAGGAGCATTAAAACTGATTACCAAATGCCTATCTAACGCCTGTCAAACGTTATAGGGGTGTTTGGCAAGAGTTAGAAACTAGTCAAGTGTGAACGAGCACCTAAGTGTGCTATTTGCATTTGGAATCTATTGCTGTGAACCTACATCATGCATTCAAAGGAGCTGTGAAACTGGCCATTGTAAGGTTTCAAAAACTAAAAAAATCCATCAGAGAGATAGCAGCAATATTAGGAGTGTCTAAATCAACAGTTTGGTACATTCTGAAGAAAGAAGAATGCACTGGTGAGCTCAGCAACATAAAAAGGCATGGACGTCCACGGAAGACAACAGTGGTGGATGATCGCAGGATCCTCTCTATGGTAAAGAAAACCCATTCACAACATCCAGACAAGTGAAGGACACTCTCCAGGAGGTGGGTGTATCATTGTCAAAGTCTACAATCAAGAGAAGACTTCACGAGAGCAAATACAGAGGGTTTACCACAAGGTGCAAACCATTCATAAGCCTGAAGAATAGAAAAGTCAGATTAGACTTTGCCAAAAAACATCTAAAAAGGCCAGACCAGTTCTGGAAAAGCATTCTTTGGACAGATGAAGCTAAGATTAATCTGTACCAGAATGACGGGAAGAAAAAAGTGTGGCGAAGGCTTGGAACAGCTCATGATCTAAAAGCACACAACGTCATCTGTAAACCATGGTGGAGGCAGTGTGATGGCATGGGCATGCATGGCTTCCAGTGGCACTGGGTCATTGGTGTTTATTGCTGATGTGACAGAAGACAGAAGTAGCCGGATGAATTCTGCAGTGTTGAGATATACTGTCAGCCCAGATTCAGCCAAATGCAGCAAAGTTGATTGGATGGCGCTTCACAGTACAGATGGACAATGATCCAAAACACACTGCAAAAGCAACCCAGGAGCTTTTGAAGAAAAAGAAGTGGAATATTCTGCACCTGATCTCAACCCAATTGAGCATGCATTTCACTAGTGAAAGGCAAATCTAAAAAGACAGAAAGACCCACAAAGAACAACTGAAGACAGCTGCAGTTAGAGCCTGGCAAAGCATCAGAAAGGAGGAAATTCATTCTTTGGTAATATCCATAGGTCCCAAACTTCAGGAAGTCATTGTCAGTAAAGGATTCTCAACAAAATATTAAAAATAAACATTTTATTTATGATTATATTAATTTGTCCAATTACATTTGAGCCCTTGAAAATGGTGGGACGGTGTATAAACATTGTTGCAGTTCCTAAAATTTGTATTTGATATTTATGTTTAACCCCTTGAATTAAAGCTGAAAGTCTGCACTTCAAATTCATTTGGATTGTTTCATTTTAATTTTCTGGAGGCATACAGAGCCAAAAAGTATGAAAATTTTGCCTGTCTCCAAATATACACATACATAATATATAAATAAATATAATCTCACACACACACAAATATACACACATACATACACAGTACTCAGCATAAATGAGTACACCCCTTTTAAAAAGTAAGATTTTAATCAATAAACACAAGAACAATTTCCAAAATTGATAAAACAGAGTTTTCCAGAACATTTGTTTAGCTCATTACATGAAAGCAAGGTTAATAATATTCAGTGCCTTGAAAAAGTATTCATACCCCTTTAAATTTTCCACATTTTGTCATGTTGCAACCAAAAACGTGAACTTATTCTGTTGGGATGTTATGTGATTGACAAGAGCAACACAAAGTGGCACATAATTGTGAAGTGGAAGGAAAATGATAAATGGTTTTCAAAATTTTTTTACAAATAAATATATCTTAAAAGTATGGCATGCATTTGTATTGAGCCCCCTTTACTCTAATAACTAAAATCTAGTGGAATCAATTGCCCTCAGAAGTCACCTAATTAGTAAATAGAGTCCACCTGTGTAATGTAATCTCAGTATAAATACAGCTGTTCTGTGAAGCCCTCAGAGGTTTGTTAGAGAACATTAGTGAACAAACAACTGCATCATGAAGGCCAAGGAACACACCAAGACAGGTCAGGGATAAGGTTGTGGAGAAGTTTAAAGCAGGGTTAGGTAAAAAAAATATCCCCAGCTTTGAACATCTCACGGAGCACTGTTCAATCCATTATCCGAAAATGGAAAGAGTATGGCACAACTGCAAACCTACCAAGACATGGCCAGTCACCTAAACTGACAGGCCGGGCAAGGAGAGCATTAATCAGAGAAGCAGACAAGAGGCTCATGGTAACTCTGGAGGAGCTGCAGAGATCCACAGCTCAGGTGGGAGAATCTGTCCACAGGACAACTATTAGTCGTGCACTCCACAAATCTGGCCTTTATGGAAGAGTGGCATGAAGAAAGCCATTGTTGAAAGAAAGCCATAAGAAGTCCAGTTTACAGTTTGCGAGAAGCCATGTCGGGGACACAGCAAACATGCGGAAGAAGGTGCTCTGGTCAGATGAAACCAAAATTAGACTTTTTGGCTTCAAAAAGCAAAACTCTATGTGTGGCGGAAAACTAACACTGCACATCACCCTGAACACACCATCCCCACCATGAAGCATGGTGGTGGCAGCATCATGTTGTGGGGATGCACTTCTTCAGCAGGGACAGGGAAGCTGATCAGAGCTGATAGGAATATGGATGGAGCCAACTACAGGGAAATCTTAGAAGAAAACCTGTTAAAGTCTGCAAAAGACTTGAGAATGGGGCGGAAGTTCACATTCCAGCAGAACAATGACCCTAAACATACAGCCAGAGCTACAATAGAATGCTTTAGTTTAGATCAAAGCATATTCATGTGTTAGAATGGCCCATTCAAAGTCCATACCTAAATCCAATTGAGAATATGTGGCAAGACTTGAAAACTGCTGTTCACAGATGCTCTCCACCCAATCTGAGGGGACCTTGAGCTATTTTGCAAAGAAGAATGGGCACAAATTTCACTCTCTAGATGTGCAAAGCTGGTAGATATAACCAAAAATACTTCTAGCTGTAATTGCAGTGAAAAGTGGTTCTACAAGTATTGACTCAGGAAGGCTGAATACAAATGCACACCACACTTTTCAGATATTTGTTTGTAAAAAAAATTGGAAAACCATTTATCATTTTCCTTCCACTTCACAATTATGTGCCACTTTGTGTTGGTCTATCACATAAAATCCCAATAAAATACATTTACGTTTTTGGTTGGAAAATTACAAAATGTGGAAAATTTCAATGGGTATGAATACTTTTTCAAGGAACTGAAACTCAGATTACAAAATCTTCAGTTTATTTCAAATAAGTTGATGCAAAAATGAATACACCCCACACAAAAACTACTACATCTAGTGTTTTGTATAACCTCCATGATTTGTGAGGACAGCACAAGGTCTTCTAGGCATGGAGTGAACAACTTGGTGACCTATTGCAACATCTATTTTTTTTCCATTCTTCAAGAAAGACCTCTTTTAGAGCCTGGATGCTGGATAGAGAGTGTGGCTCAACTTTTCTCTTCAGAATTCCCCAAAGGTGTTCGATTGAGTTCAGATCAGGAGACATACTTGGCCACTGAATCACTTTCACCCTGTTCTTCAGAAATGCAACAGTGGCCTTTGATGTGTGTTTTGGATCATTGTCATATTGGCAAAATGTGCACGACGACCAAGGGCATGGAGTGATGGTAGCATCTTCTCTTTCAATATAGAGTAGTACATCTGTGAACTATTAATACCATCAATGAAATACAGCTCCTTGACACCAGTAGCACTCATGCAGCCCCACAGAAGGACACCACCACCACGTTTCACTGTAGGCACCATGCATTTTTCTTTGTACTCCTCACCTTTGAGATGCCATACAGTTTTGAAGCCATCAGTTCCAAAACCATTTATCTTGGTCTCATCACTCCAGAGTATAGAATCCCAGTAGTATTGTTTTGCAGCATGAGCCCTGGCAAATTCTATGTGGGCTTTTTTGTGCATGGGCATGGGATTCCTTCGAGAACGACACCCATTCCTCTGCAGTGTACACCATATTGTTTCATGGGAAAAAAAAATCACCCTAGTTTGGCTTTCTACTTCTTTAGTTAACTGCAGTGAACTTGCATGGCGATTTTTTTCAACCCTTTTCATCAGAAGACACTCCTGTTGAGGTGTTAACTTCCGTGGACGGCCTGGATGTCTGTGAGATGGTTGCAGTTCCATCTGTTTTTGTATCACTTTTGCTACAATATTCTGACTGAAAAGCTTTGCTGATCTTTTTGTAGCCATCACCTTTCTTGTGTAAAGAAATAATTTTCTTTCTCGGGCCTTTTTCTTTGTTAAGTAACGCCCTATTATAATAAACTGTCTGCTGGACACCTGTTTAATGAATAATTAGACTCACCTGTAGTTGAATTCTTGTTAGTTAGAATTTTGTTGTCTAAAATTTAGCTTTGCTCCTAAGAATTTCATTGGGGTGTATTCATTTTTGCAACATGGTCTTGAATGAATTTGTTAGGAAAAATACTTTTTTGTGTGTGCAAATTGACAAATCTTGCTTGCAATGAATGGCCCGCATTTGTCGGAGTATTTTGAAGTATAGTGTAGTGTAGTATAGAAAATGTTGATTCTAAAAGAAAAGAAAAGGTTTTCTGACAAATCTGTTGGGGTGTACTCATTTATGCTGAGCACTGTATACTGTCCACATTGTTTCACATTTGTGGGATGGTGCCCTCTTATGGTTATTAGACTCCGTATTACTAGCAGCACACACAAAGAATGATAAAAGTGAGGCTTCCCAACTGTTAGCTAGGTGTCTCATCACACAGAGGAAGCCAAAGAATGTTAGTCACCAGTCACACCATTGCGATTTAAAATCGTGTGATTTGTGTGCAATTTCAAATGCAGTTTCTGAAGACTTTATTGCTACTTTTGAAGTTTTTCAATAATTTCTTGCAATTTGCAGTGAGATTTCCATTTTATTCTATGTATGTGAAATCACAACAAAACCGCAGAAAAAGTAATGCAAGACCTACTTTAGAAATCACGCTGCAGCAAATCGCAAATGTTAAGACACGGACATTCACATTCATTAGATGCGATTTCAATTCCCAAATCGCACTGGTATGATCTGGCACTTACATCACTTCCGCTTTCAACGCAAAACATGTTGTCACTTTTACACCTGCAAATCATGTAGTGTTGCCATTTTTTTGTTCAACCCCCTTATATACATAAAGAATACTTTCATATTTTATATCATGTTACATGTAACATAATACTGCTGCAGCTGCCCCCTATCCACCCTTGGAAGCAAGCTGGGGATCTTCTCTCCGCACCTACCGATTTAAAAAGACGTGGCTGTGCAGGGCCCCGCCCACCCAGCTGCACCATTAATTTATAGATTTCTGTGAATAGGAAACTACAACTACCGTCAGCCTTTGAGGTTGACGGTTTGTAGTTCTCAATGAACTACCAGAAAGCACTGTGAGCGCTCTAGGTTGTTGAGTAATTCTTCCTGTCAGTGTGTAAATGTCTGTTTGTACAAGGTACAAGCAGACCGCTTACAATGACATTTTGCAAGAGTCCTGAATTGCACCCACGATGTGCTGATTGTGGCTGCAATTCTTTACAGCAGTGGTCTCCAAACTGTGGCCTGGGGGCCAGATGTGACCCTTTGCTTGCCTTTATCTGGCCCTTGCGGCACTATTCCTTTTACTGAAACCCATGATGGGAAACTACTCCTCCCCTAATACTAAAGATTATTACTCCCTATTCCTATTACTATTCCTATTACTATCCCTATTCCTAGCACTATTCCTCCCACTGATGCCAAGACATTTTCTACTCCCACTGGCCATAGTCAGGCCCCCCCCTAAGGTCTGAAGGACAGTAAACTGGCCCCTTGTTTAGAAAGTTTGGAGACCCCTGCTTTACAGGTTCAAAATACAAAATAAATAATAAATGCACATTTTTTTTACCTACAAAAAGTGCATTTATTATTTTTTCAAAAGGTGTCTTATTTATAATGGTCAATGCTGGACCAATGAAACTAAATGGAATAAAAACCATACCTTGACTTCAGCTTTAAATAGGAACTAAACCCACCAATACACAGTTTCTCCCCAAAAGCCTGATATCTGTGAGGTCCCACACTGGTGCCGGCATCTTCTCCCCAGCTTCTTCTGAGTGCTGGTCTTCCTCTGTCTTAATTGGCACTGGATGACCTAACGTATACAGAAGTCAGTCATTCCAGCACAATGGCACTATCCCGAAGGGGAAATTGAGCTGTGCAATGAGCAGCTCAGTGTAAATTGTGGAGAGGACTGTGAGCAGGCAGGTAGGTTTATATTATACTGTAGAAGAAACATATTGAGCACGTCTCTTTTGCGGTAAACTACCTGCTTACCTGTTGTAAGATATTTTAATTTGAATTTAGTTCAGCTTTAAGAAGCTGCTAGAAACTGGCTGAATGCTGTGCAAATGTTTGTAATAGCTTGCAGTACACACTGTTCTTTTACAAGATGAAGCCCATGTCGGACGCCTTAAAAATTCAAGATTTTTTACACATTTCATTTCAAACTGGGAAGTACTTACAAAATGAATGATGTTAACAGAGTTCACCATTGCTGGATCAGTACTGGATGACACTTTGCTCATTCTGACAACAATGTACAGCCCCAGTCACTGCAATCCTTAGAACATATGAAATGTGTTCCACATTGTAGCTGCTGCCACTTCACAAAACCATGAAAATGCATGAATAGCACCAGACAAGACAGTTTGCATGTGGAAAAAAAAAATAGAACACTTACCTTTTGCAGATGTCACAGGTGAATTCTCGTTTGGGAATGATTTCTGGATTAACTGATTTTTCTGGTACAAAAGTGCTGTTGTGGCTTCCTGATTTCACCTTCCCATTGTTACAATCTCCATTATTTTGTTTGTGATGAAACCGTTTTTTGTGTCTGTTCATTTGACGAGTGCTCTTGAATCTTTGATCACATAATGGACATGGGATAAGTCTATGCTTTCTGTGCTTTGATAAGTGGGTCTTCAGCTGCACTCTGCAACAACAACAGATTTTTTTTTTTAACTGGTCAGCTAGCGTGTCTTGTGTACAACATACAACTAATGTAACAAACAGAACATAGATGAAAACACGGAGACTCTGCAGCAACCCTTCCTCCTAAAATGCATTTTTGCAGGCAGCTGGAAAGCAAGATTAAAGTATACAGTTGTGCTCAAAAGTTTGCATACCCTGGCAGAAATTGTGACATTTTGGCATTGATATTGAAAATATGACTGATCATGGCAAAAAATGCTCTTTTATTGAAGGATGCTCATCATATGAAGCCATTTATTATCAGATAGTTGTAGTGTGCCTTTTTAAATCATAACAGAAATCACCCAAATGGCCATGATCAAAAGTTTACATACCCTGGAATGTTTGGCCTTGGTACAGACACACAAGGTGACACACATGGGTTAAAATACCAATTAGAGGTTAATGTCCCACATCTGTGGCTTTTTAAATTGCAATTAGTGTCCGTGTATAAATAGTCAATGAGTTTGTTAGCTCTTATGTGGAAGCACTGACTAGGCTAGATACTGAGCCATGGGGATCAGAAAAGAACTGTCAAAAGTCCTGCGTAACAAGGTAATGGAACTTTATAAAGATGGAAAAGAACATAAAAAGATGTCCAAAGCCTTGACTAGCCAATCAGTGCTGTTAAATCACCTATTAGGATGTGGAAAGTTCG
The DNA here is from genome assembly GCF_062004578.1 of Staurois parvus. Taxonomy (NCBI): domain Eukaryota; kingdom Metazoa; phylum Chordata; class Amphibia; order Anura; family Ranidae; genus Staurois; species Staurois parvus. The sequence goes on along the minus strand of NW_028318083.1, from coordinate 8,249,160 downwards.
AGGATCTCTTGATACCAAGGTCAGGTAGACCAAGAAAGATTGCAGCCATAACTGACAGCACAGATAAAGAACTGACCATGCTGTGGTCAATTTTAATAGGAAAGCAGAGAGACTGGCAAGAACACCAGGGATTTCACACAAAAGAAGCAATAGAAAGAGAACTGGATACGTTTTCATACAAATACATGGTACAGCAGGCACATATCAGGAATATGAATGTTGGGTTTACATATTCTTTATTTTGTGAAGGTTTAAGCACAAAAATAGTTCATAAGATCTTCAATAACAATCAGATATTTTCCTGTATGAGAGAGTGTACATTGGAAGTAGTGGCCACTTTCATCATTCATATATGAGCAGACCACCAAATATTAGAATATCATACAAAACAGTTTAAATAGTCAGCCTGTCCAAAACTGTTAAATGCTGCTAAATAGGGGGTGTTTTCCTGTTTCAGTGCCCCTATGTGATTGCTTGACTTGGGAATTTAAAAAGTGGTTTAACTGCTCTGCATCTACCAAAAACGTAAAGATCAATTTTAGGTGGACTGATACTTTGACGCTGAAGTGCATGATCTTAATACCTGACCAATCCCTATGTAAGCTGCAAATCACTGTAGTACTCATCACAACTACTGTGGCAGTGACAGTCTTCTGGGTCCAGTGCAAGTGGCTGTCCTCCCACATAGTAACCACAGAGGATTGCTCACTCGCCAATGCTGCACTTCAGAGAGTCTTGTATTTTTCAATTAATACAAGGCGTTCACTGATTAGACAAGGTGAGACAGTGATATTACAATCTCCACCTCGTCCAACCAGAGTGCTCCTTGTAATAACTGACAAAAACTGCAAGGCTTGATCTGTATGGCAGCATTGCTGAGCGGGTGACCCTGTGTGGTTACTAAGCAGAGGGGCAGCTGCTTGGCACTGGACCTGGAAGACTGCTATTATCACTGTAATACAGCAACCTCTGCATGATTTGCAGCTTATACAAGCATCAGCCAGATATGAGTTATGTATATTCACATTGGTCTAGGCTAGGTAACTATACTATAAAAATAATACCTAAACTTCAGCTTTAAGATGTCTGGGAATTAAAAGAAAGCTCTGGGCTGCTCTTCTTTTTCATTCTGTAATTGAGCTGAATATGATTTTTTTTTTATGGAACCTGAAGTGTGTTGTACAATCGCTTTACCCATTTTGGGCCCAAAGGATTGGTGTATCCACACTTCTCTCATGGGGTTATGCATAATGCTTTGCATGCTGTTTTTATGTCTACCTACGGATTCAAACTGATGAATCATAGGCCTTCACATGCTAACCAAAACTGCACTTTGTTATGTATCTTATCTGTATATGTTTTCTCTTTTCACATCTAGTTTTAACTTACGATTTCTGCCTGTGATATCACATAGCAAGAAATATGGATTCATTATACTAACAATATAAGAAGTCCTGCTGTACCAAGTATTATTTTGCAACAAATTATAAAAATACTGTCACATGTAATTATCATTCAAGCTTCTCCCTTGACAAAACTATGCCCAAGTCCCCGCAGGGACAGGATTAGATATAATTGTTGTTTGGATTGTCTGGCAGAGCTCTGTTTATTGCAAGTGACACATATTGTATCATCTACCTGCTGATCAGGTAATAGTATGCAGGAAAATAAAATGTATACCTAGAACATAATATTCATAGAATTAAGAAAGCCACCCAAACCCGGAGAAAAAAGTAGGGTAGTTTGAATGTACACAAATACGATATAAAATCAAAGAAAATGAAAGCAAAATTGTATTAAAAATTATTAAAAATAAATGGATAATACAATTTATTTTTCATTACTAAAAACAGCCCTGGAAATATAGTGAGGATAGGGACAGCAGACTATTGGGTTGATTTACTAAAGCTGGAGAGTGCAAAATCTGGTGCAGCTCTGCATAGAAACCAATCAGCTTCCAGGTTTTTTTTGTCAAAGCCTAATTAAAAAAGCTGCAATTAAAAGCCGATTGGCTACCATGCACAGCTGCACTTTCCAATCTTAGTAAATCAATCCCATTGCCTGGGTTCACACTGATGCGGTGCGGCATTGGCAGCGTTTTAAGTGAGAATTCCACACCTCATCACAATCGCACCCTGTTCATGTGAAGTGCTACGGGTGTGTATGTTAATTTCACAACACCCCGAAATCGGTCAGCAAAACGCGGCGCGATGTGCATAATCGGATTGCATAGGTGTGACTACCCATGCGATCTGATTCTAGTGTGGACCAAAAAAAGGGTCCTGCACCTCTTTGGTCCAAAATGTATGGCTTCAATCGCACCGCACACAATTTCGCATGTGATTTGCACAGGAATGCGGTGTGGTTCCTGTGCAAATCACATGCGATATACCGCACCGCGAAAGTGTGAACCCAGCCCAAGTATCACTGGAGATCAGCAGACTTGAATATATATATGTATGCTGTACATACTTGCACATTGTGGGACTACTCTTGGGACAAGTTGTGGACTCAGTATTGCTTTAACAGAAAGTGACACTATATTTATGACAAAATCCAGGATGAGAAGAAAAGACTTTCATACACAATATTCCAATAACCTACGAAGCAAACATTTTTTTAAATACTAACTCTTTAAAGAATCTTTGGTTGCATGTGCTACATAAGAAGGGCTTCAATGTGTCATCATGATTACCCAAATGTTCAAAGACCTTATTCCATTCAGGCTCTGTATAATGAAATGAAAAAAAAAAAAGACATGAGTTAGTAATGGTAGGCACTAAACTCCAGGAAAACAGCTATTTTTTATTTTATCTTTAGTACTGTGATTGCCTGAAAAGTATGAATTTCTTACCTATTATAAGTCAAATGAACAATAACACATACCCACTAGTCCACAATGGCAACACTTGAAGACATCATCATGATGGCAAGCTATGTGCAGGTTTCGGACATTTTCACTGTCAAATGATAAAGGACATTTGGTGCACAGGAACACTTCACTCTTCTTGTCATGTCCTTTCATGTGGCTTTTCCAAGCACTCTGCGTCATGAACCTTTTCTCACACACCTGACACTGATAGCTCTTTCTTACTAGATGTTGGTTCTTGATGTGTTTGTCCATTAGGCTCCATTCAGTCATTAGGCAACCACAATACACACAATTGAAGCCACCACCGGGTTTGTGGCACTGCATATGTATTTTGTAAGTGTCTTTTGTTTCCAGTTGAAGCTGACAAGAAGAACATACGTAGTTTGGTTTCTTAGCATCATCCTCACTGACTTGGCCACCAATCTGCGATGGTAGATCTGTTTCTTTTGTACATCTACCTTCTGTCCTAACACTTTCATCAGCCATGCTGTTTTTCAAAACCTTTACCTCGGCTGATGAAGGAATGGGCCGTATGCTAGATATCCGATAAAGACCAAGAGATAAGAGGTGCTCACACTGTGCATCATCTTCATCTTTGCCTTTGGGTGAATTTGCACTGCTCGATGGAGGAACAGAGTCACTGGGAACAGACTCATCTAGCTGGAAGTCTGACTGTTCTCCTTCAAATAATGAATTGACTTCGCTTGCGCTGGCTATATTCGTGTTAGCACTTTGGTCCCCGAGGCTCATATCACATGATGCAGGGCTCATTGTGTTTAGCATCCTATATAGGAAAGGCATTTTTTCAAGGTTTTCTTCATTTTCTTTGTTTTCCTGTGCCATTTCCTCCCCAAGGCTATAGGAATCATTTTCTTCTTGGTCTGTGTTCTCCGGAATGAGAGGTGTTTGATCTAACTGGTGAACATCTAACACATGATGGCAGACTTTGTTTTTTAGGCTGCTAGTAAACTGGCATAATTTACACCTGTAAATCTCCAATAAAAATACTTCCACCAGATCGGCTATCCTGGCATCAAAGTTTTCAGCGCTGGATGCATAAAAGCAAGACGTTGCAATCTCTGCACTAATATGCAAAGTTGCGGGAGTTATATGCTTGAATTTGAACTTGATTTCATCCATTTCTAAAGAGAACTAGCAATGAACCTATGAAAAGAACACATAAAAGCTGTTACATGTAGTCTAACAAAGTGAAGAGCTACACACATATATATACTTCTCAATCTCCCAAATAAAAATAATTGTAAAATTAAATTTTGTAAAATTGTATTTCCACTTTTGCAGCCAAACTGGGATAACGCCTACTTAAAGCAGTTCTCCAGGCTAAAAATAAAAAGTTAAAATCAGCAGCTACAAATACTGTGGCTGCTGACTTTTAACAATAGGACACTTACCTGTCCAGGGATCCAGTGCCATCCTCACCTGAGCCAGCTTTTCTGTCGTCTTCAGGTCCGGGCGCTGGCATGTTTACTTTAGGAAGTGGACTGACAGCTTGTGTCTTCACAGCCAGTTTCCCACTGCATATGTGCAAGCCATGAATGGTCCAGCAGTCTTCTGAGACCTGTGATATGTCCCAAAAGGCTGCAGGGGAAGGAGGGGGGCTCAAACTTCTGCTTGGAGTGCCTCGGGATCCCACTGGAAGTGGGGACAAGGTAACCGTGAAAACCAGGTACTTGCCTTCTCCCCAAAAAAAACTTAAAGGGGGGGGGAGCACACAAGCGGAATGTCCCCTTTTGGGAGACATTTCACTTTAATATTTGTTACAGATTCTCAATCACATAGCATAACATAAAATATATATTTAAAAAATGCTGCTTGTACATTTAGAAACTCTTTTCTAATAACTCTACCACTGAAAAATCCTATTTAGTTCTTGTTGTTTATTGGGAAAGCTGCGGAGCTTTGTTTTCCATTAATAATTAATGTCGGTACTGTGCTGGAAGATGTCAGTTGTAAATTAGATTTGAACGCTGTCTTCCCTAACAAAGTGTTAAATATTTAGAAGTCCTGTTCATCTTTATTTGTTTTAGGTATGTTGGGTGAATGGGAATGCATTACAAACATATAATTTCTCACATTTCCATCTTAAGAGTGATCCATTGTCCCCTTAAAGCGGAGTTCCACCCAAAAGGGGAAGTTCTGCTTTAAAGACTGGTCCCTTGCTCCTCATTAAGAATTGGCACCTTTGGGGAGCAGGGGCGAGTGGGTAACTAAAATTGACAGGTACCCGCTCCCACTTCTGCTGCGATCGCCTAGAAAATCAGAAACAGAAGTTGTCCTCCTACTCTCCCTCCTTGTAGTCTTGTGGGACACGTGACAGGTCCCAGAAGACAGCGGGCCCATTCAGGAAGCGCAGCACTACTCGCGCATGCACAGCGGGCAACTGGCTGTAAAACCGCAAGCTGCCATAGCCGGGTGCCCACACTGAAGATGCCGGCGCCTGGAATACAGGATGACCAGTGAAATGGGCTGCGGGGAGAGCACAGCGGGATCGTGGGACAGGTGAATGGCTATTTTTTTAAAAGTCAGCCGCTTCAGTTTTTGGAGCTGCTGACTATTTTTTTTGCCGTGTGAGTGGAACTCTGCTTTAAGTTGGCCATACATGGATTGAAATTCAGCCAATTCAGTGGGCATCTACTTCTGTACAACCAGCCTGTCGGGTTTTTTCCTGAACGATCAGTGCTGTCGGCTATAGCTGACAACACTGATCATTGTATTCTGACGGTAGGGAAGTCTCACTGAGTTACTAAACCAGAAAAAGTATGACGCAACTGATGGCAGAAGTTTTGCTCTGTCCACATACTGTTTGTGTAAGTGGCTCAAAAAAAAAACTGAGACCACTAGAGCAGCATGATAGCAAGGCAACCAGCATTTTCAGAAAGGTAAGTTAGCAATGGCAGCCTACAGTACAGGTTTACTTTATAACAACCTTAGGGAAAAGTGAGAAGCTGCTGTTCAGACTGTTTCTTTGATCATATGAGGTAAATCAATGAGCAGTAGTGTCTCATTCTGTATAAAATCAGTCAATCTCATTTATAGAAAAAAGAAAAAAAAAATTATAGCCAGCTCTTCCAATGCATTAAGAACCAAAAAGGTACCAAAAACTCATTTTAGATATATTCTGGGTTGAAATTGTTCTGTAAAATCACCAGTGAAGTGGATTTTTTGGTTTCCTCTTCTTTAAAGCTATACTCACTCCACCTAAATCCTTTCTTTTAATTTTGGATAGGGTTAGGAAGGGTAAGATGTCAAGTTTGTATCAATGAATTAGATTTTCCCTTGCTTCCTGTTCCAGTGACTACACAGGAAAAGAAGTGCTGCTATTGCTGCCTGTGTCCCAGCAATTACAAAGGAATACAGGGAATATCCCCCCTATGGGAACATAAACAGGCTTAAAGCTAACTTCCAGGTCATTTTTTTAATTGAAACACACGTCAGCCAGTGTGATGTCATGACAGCTTCTTCTTCTTCCACAATGATGGCTGGGGCAGGCATTTATCCTGGACTACTGTGAGCCAAGCCTGCATGATAATGATGCATACCCAAGGGGACATTTAAAGTGATACTAAAGCTTTTTTTTAAATAACAAACATGTCCATACTTACCTGATCTTTGCAGTGATTTTGCACAGAGCCGCCCCGATCCTCTTCTTTTCTGGTCTCCTCTGGTGCTCCTGGCTCCACCCCCTCAAGCAGTGCCCCCAGGGAAAGCCACTTGCCCTGGGGGCACCTCTGCGTGCTCGTCCCCGAGTTGCTGCTTTTTGCGTCAGTAACACACATAGAGCTGCGGCTCGGCCCCGCTCTCTCCTCATTGGCTCACTGGCTGCGATAGGGGCTCCCATGCTTTCTCAGCCAATGAGGAGGAAGAGTCCGCAGACAGCAGAGGCTGGATCAGATGGGGGCTCAGATAAAGATTAGGGGGGATAGAGAAAAACAAACAGAGGGCGCACCGGCCTAGTGCATTACCTTGAAAAATATGTTTATTAAATGTAAAAGTAGGTATTGTACTCACAAAATGACAATACAGTCAAAGGCACATCGTGAAGGAACAGCTCTCTCCAGGGCTCTGAGGAAGAGGCAAATCCTCGAAATGCGTCAGCCTGTTGGAGGTCCAGAGTTCCCACCATGGATATGTAGTACGGATTGGACAGAGCTGTTCCTTCACGATGTGCCTTTGACTGTATTGTCATTTTGTGAGTACAATACCTACTTTTATCATTTAATAAATACATTTTTAAGGTAATGCACTAGGCCAGTGCACCCTCTGTTTGTTTTTCTCTATTCAGTATATTTGGAATTCCCGATCTTTTGAGGGTAGCAAGGCATGCATATCCCAAGAATTAGTGATGTGGTCCTAACTATACTGAGTCCATCCCTAAGGAGTATCTGGGTTTGCCATTTCTTCAAAGATTAGGGGGGGGGGGGCTGCTGCAGCCAGAAGATTTTTTACCTTCATGCACAGAATACATGAAGGTAAAAAACCTTGAGCCTTTACAACCACTTTAAATGACAGGCTAGGCTCACAGGGATGAGTGGTGTGAAGAGAAGAAGACAACCTCCCGGGGCAATACCTGAGCGGGCACAGCAGGGGCAATACCTGAGCGGGCACAGCAGGGGCAATACCTGAGCAGGCAAAGCAGGGGCAATACCTGAGCAGGCACAGCAGGGGCAATACCTGAGCAGGCACAGCAGGGGCAATACCCGAGCGGGCACAGCAGGGGCAATACCCGAGCAGGCAAAGCAGGGGCAATACCTGAGCAGGCAAAGCAGGGGCAATACCTGAGCAGGCACAGCAGGGGCAATACCTGAGCAGGCACAGCAGGGGCAATACCTGAGCAGGCACAGCAGGGGCAATACCTGAGCAGGCACAGCAGGGGCAATACCTGAGCAGGCACAGCAGGGGCAATACCTGAGCAGGCAAAGCAGGGGCAATACCTGAGCAGGCAAAGCAGGGGCAATACCTGAGAAGGCAAAGCAGGGGCAATACCTGAGAAGGCAAAGCAGGGGCAATACCTGAGAAGGCAAAGCAGGGGCAATACCTGAGAAGGCAAAGCAGGGGCAATACCTGAGAAGGCAAAGCAGGGGCAATACCTGAGAAGGCAAAGCAGCTGCATGCAGGTAATGGGATACACACCCATTATGCACTCTTGAGCTCAAAAATGCCTGTTTTTTTCTGCCTCTAAATACCCCTACATGTTAGCCTATGTGTCCATGCACATATAGGAGTTTAGAGGCAGGAAAAAACATCACTTGTGCACTCTGAAGAAGAGTGTTTGGGTTAAAAAAAGAATGCAATAATGAGTGTTTGTGTGTGAATACATTCTAATGGCAAGAATAAATTCATATTCTGGCCAATAAAATGCATTACTTCAAATGTCATACTATCAGGCCTCATGCACACTTGAGCTCAAAAATGCCTGTTATGTAAATGTCTGATTTTTTTTTTCTGCCCCTTCATGTTAACCTATGTGTCCATGCATACATAGGCATTTATAGTTTAGAGAAAGGGGTGTTTAGAGACAAAAAAAAAAAAAAAAAAATCACTTGCGTGTTCTGAAGAAGAGTGTTTGGGGTGAAAAAACCCCAAGCATATAAATGCTAGTTGCGTTGGGGGGTTAGCACATTCTAATGACCAGAGTAAATAAAGCGGTTCTCTAGTCTCATGTGAAAAAAAAAAGTCAGCAGCAACAAAAACTGAAGCTGCTGACTTTTAAAAAACAGATACCTGTCCTACGATCCAGCGGCGTGTGCTCACCCCAGCTGGGTTCATCTGCTGTCTTCTGTCCCCGCCACCGGCATCTTAACTGTGGGGCATCCTGCTGTGACAGCTTGCGGCTTCACAGCCAGGTGCCCACTGTGCATGCGAGAGCAGCGCTGCACATTGGGACTGGTCCCCCAGGCTTCTGGGACATTGGGACATCCCAGAGGACTGCGGGGGGAGAGGAGAACTACCCTTTCTGATTGCGTAGGTGGTCGGAGCGGAAGTGGGAGCCAAAATCGGGTACCCGCTCCCCAAAGGTGCCAATTCTTCTCAGGAAGTGGAGGATGAGTCCTTAATGTGGAACTTCCCCTTTTGGGTGGAGCTCTGCTTTACTATTCTGGCCAATAGAATGCAATAACATCAAACACGTGAATGCACATAAGTGTGCATGGAAAAATGCAACTCTTACCACATTGTTTTCTGCTATTTTTCTCCTGTAAGGTGAAAAATCATCTAAAAGAATACAGTGTGCATGTGGCCTTACGCATAACTAAGGCTGCTTTCACACTGCCCCGCTGCAAAAACACGGTAAAAAAATGACTATGCGTTCTTGCCACCTTTCTGGTGCGTCTTCTGGTTGCCTGACATCAGCATGCAACTGTGAAACATGGATACGTGACTCAAAAAAAAAAAAAAAACACACACCAAAAATGCAACCTCAGTTGCGTTTTTGATGTGCTGTTCATTTCAATGAGGAGGAGCGTTTTTTGAACATGCACCAAAAAAAGCAGCAAAGTACGGTAAATCTGCCATACGCAGACATTCTGTGCAAAATCACATATATAAATGTGATTTTGCACTTCCACTGTAGGAAGGCACGTGCACGCCATAGGAGCGCCACTTCTGCTGTGATTAGACACAAAAGAAGCCAATCAACAGTTGCCGGCCAATGGATGAGTGCCGGCAACCGTTGATCGTCAAGGAGAATGACAGAACACAGCTCTGTCTATGTAAACGAAGCAGAACTGTGCCCTGTCAGTGGCGATCTGCTAGATTTTCTTTCCCTGCTTTGCAGGGAAAGAAAATCAAGCAGATTGACTAGTAAAAGCACCTGTGTACACAAAACACATAGCTAATGAGTAAATATACCGGTGTGATAGTGCCTACACAAAAACTTAATATAACCCCAGACGGTAAAATATACTTTCTCCTCCGAAAGTCCAATATACACAGTCCAAGTCTCTCTCAGCATCTTAGTGTCCTAAACACCCAAAAGTGTAATTATCTTCTTACTCAATATTCTTCCTCAAGTGTGATAAATTCTTCTTATTCCACTTATTACCCTCAAAAGAAAAAATATAATCGCACATAGTGCATTATCCACAATATATGATATCATTCACAAGAAACGCACTTCCAAACTAGTGCCAATTCGTGCAAAAACCACTCCACCATGTTTCCACTTCTAAACATCTGTCACCCTTACTGTTACTCTCTGTAAACTTGAGAATAGCTTAACAGATTCCACCTCCAACTTCCTTCGTGGTTCAACCTCTCAAATCCGTCCCCCTCTGCATAGGAAATGCACCTCCGAAGAAATCAGATCTAGTGTAATATCCTCAAGACAATACACACTCTGTCGTGCTCCCTTCACGTCTCCACAAATCACCAATGTTCGTGAGCACACTATCCACCACCTCATAGACCATGCACCTTACCAGACAATATAAATCCACCAGCATAGATCGGATTAGGCTCCTCACATTCCACAATAGATACGTTTTCCAGTGGCATCATAACATATGTCAGAACAAATCAATATAGTGTAGTAGGCAATAATAGGAATTGAGCCATTTATTAAATAAATTGCGCTTACAAACGAAATATGTGTCTCAGCATATATCCAATCTCAAACACAGCATGGGATGTAAAAACCTTCTCCAAAATGGTTGCTCTGTAACTCCGGTTTACGGCCAACGTCATGCCCTGATGCGTTTCGTCACTTCCGACTTCAACGTTTTCTGCCCAGGCCAATTTTCAGCTTTCAGCACTGTCGTAGTTTAAATGACAATTGCGCAGTCATGCAACATTGTTCCCATATGAACGTTTTACAATTTTTTTCACACAAATAGAGCTTTCTTTTGGTGGAACTTAATCGCCGCTGGGGGTTTTATTTTTTGCGCTATAAACAAAAAAAGAGCAAAAAATTAAAAAAAAAAGTTTTTCTTTGTTTCTATTATAACATTTTGTAAACAGGTAATTTTTTTTCTTCACTGATAAGCGTTGATGAGGCTGCACTGATAGGCAACACTGATGGGCAGCACTAATGGGTACGGATAGGGAGCACTGATGAGGCGGCACTGATAGGCAGCACTGATGAGGCGGCACTGATATGCAACAATGACGGGCACTGACAGGCGGCACTGCTGGCCGGCACTGATGGGCACAGGTGGGCAGCACTGCTGGGCACTGATCATCAGTGCCATGATGATGGGTGACGATCCGTCCTCTGACAATTGCCGATTATTGCCAGTACTTTCCTCACGCTGTGCGGGAACTGCATTTACCGGTGATCTGCTGTGTCATTGCACATGGCTGATCACATGGTAAAAGGCCGCCATGATTGGCCTTTTATCATATCAAGTGATTAGCTGTGTCCGTAGATGACAGCGATCACAGAGATCGCAGGGGGCATGTGGGTGGTGCATTCTGGGAGGACGTCATATGACGCCCTCCCAGAATTGGACAACCATGCTGTAGCCATCATTCGGCTATAGCGCAGTTGGCAAGTGGTTAAAGTAATGCAGCGCCGTATAGCAAAAAATGGCCTGGTCATGGACAGGGGTAAATCTTCAGGAGCTGAAGTGGTTAAAAATGCAACTGACCGATGTGAAGAGTTCCACAGGATTTACGCCCCGGTCACACCGATCCCAGCTTCGAAATCGTGCGACTTCACTGTAAGTCGGGATGTCATTGCAATTTGAGGTGCGATTTGCAAGACATCTGATACAGATGTCTATGCACATTGCACCAAAGAAATAGATGCGGCTGCAACCAAGTCGGAACCGCACTGATATGACCGCTCTATCCCTATGTTCACGCTTAAGTGTTTTCCGCAGCGTTTTGCAGAAATGCAGTACAGTCAATTTAACATGATTTTGCTATGGGGCACGTTCACATCTCCATGTTTTCACCCGGTGCGTTTTTTGGACAGCGTAAGGGATTTTTTTTTTAATGCAAAAAGTTGCATTTTTGGTTCTACAGACTTCAATGGAAAGGCTGCAGAAAAGCATGTAGTGCGTTTGTGCCACTTTTTTTATGCCTGTTAAATCTGCCTAGCAAAAAAAAAAAATGCATAAAAAACACAGGTGCAAAAACGCAATGCAAAACGCAGTGCAGAAACAGCTCAAACACAACCTGCATAGGTGTGAACCTAGCCTAATTGCGGACAATAGGGTGCAACTTAGCATGCGATTTGCAAGTTGCACCCAGTGTGACGGGGATCTTAAAGTGTTACTAAACACAGGACCCTGCATTCACTATATACGGTCTCCCACAGTACACAAAACATGGAAGTGCAATTATTTTAGTAAATATAAACTTCTAAATAGCTTTTCTCATTAGCAGTATCTAGCGGTCCTGTGACTTCTATCAGTGTCCAGCAGAGCACATGTTAAAGCTTGTAGGAGGAGTTTTCATTCTGCACTAGGAGGATGCAGAACCCCTGACCTGTGTGTGGACAGTGCTGATTGGCCCTGTGCTGATCACATGCACTCTCCCAAGAAAAAAAAAATCTCTCTAGCAATATACACCAAACTGAGCATGTGCAAAATGCCTACCGTTCAGTCTACCTTATCAGGAGATAAGAGGCGGTCGCTTAAACAAGGGAGGAACAGAGCAATCAGGATCAAACAGCGTTTTTACACACTGCAGAGGATTAACCCCTTAGGTTCCACAGTGGGTATAACAAGCATGCTTTACTGCATATACAGACTGATATTACTGTTGAGGGTTTAGTAGCACTTTAACACCCCGGTCACATCGAAGACGATTTTGAAATCGTGCAACTTACAGTGAAGTCGCACGATTTCAAAGTCGGGTGACTTGTCGATTTGAGGTGCGATTTGCAAGACATCTGACACAGAGGTCTATGCAAATCACACCAAAAGTAGTGCATTCACTACTTTACAAATCAGTGCGCTCCGATCAAGTTGGAACCGTACGGATATGACCGCTCTGATAGCGCACAATAGGGTGCGACTTGACATATGATTTGCAAATCGCATGCCAAGTCGCACTGGATGTGACCGGGTGTTAAGGGATGCATTTTTCTTTTTTTGTTTTAAACTGATCAGTGTGAAAGGGGTCTAATGTGTCGAGCGCGGTGTTCCAGAATAATGGGAAAACTTCAAAGACTTGTACCTAACTATATCAGGAGATTGTAATAGTCGCTGAAAGCCATAAGTAACTAGTAGAAGAAATGACAATATGATCGTTCTGTAGGTTGGATTCCAGGAGGTGCAGTGTGAAGAGCAATGTATCAGAGCTGTGATCAGGTTCAGGGACTACAGAAGTACAAGCATGCATCGTCCCAGCACTTGTCACATCAGGACGTGCAGAGACAGCTGTCACCTAGGACCGATCAGCCCCCCATGAACTGTACTCACCCCCCAGTCCCGGCTCCAAGTTATCCCCTTCTACCGGAGCAGCTGTCATCCCGCATTGCTCTACATCAGGAACAAGCTTCCGGCAGCACACCTCCTTCCTCGCTGCCTGTTGCTCTCTCCAGTCTGTGCACGCCTACCCTACCTTTTTTTTTTTTTTTTTTCAAACAAACTTTATTACGCATCGGTCCTTTCTGTGCACAGAAGAGGAGCCCACCGACATGAATGTAGTTAACATTGTTAGAATGGAATGTCAGCCTTCATAGCTCAACACAATTTTCTTCCTAGTAAGAATGCTAACTTGTACTGAACAGATACATTGAATAGGATGAGGATACATTCACAGATCCAAACGTGTGGAGTTTTCATTCTCCTATTCTTTCCTTTGTCAAAAGCCCTCTTTTATACTGGCCATACACACTTCAATTAATAACAATTTCCCTTCCACTCAATCCCACGATTGATCTATAGGCGACAACCCATTTGATCGAAACGACGCACACAGGGCAGTGGATTTCGATCAATAGTTTTGTTGAGTACACACTATGAGAAAATCGCACGATTGTTCGTCTGATCTTTCACGAAAGTGGGTGTCTATGATGGAATGGTATTGACTGATACGGAAAATCTTGTGAGACAAAGGAAAACGTAGCTACATAGTAGAAGAGGAAGTGTAGGGTCATTCCTTGCTTCTGATCATGCACAGTTTTTGGCTATTCGATTATTTTTGAACAATTACTGTACATATAAGAACGTCCCATAGTAGATGTACTGCTACAGGGCAACCGTTCTGCACAAAATCACATGAATCCCCTCTTCTACATTCCCCGCACCTCTCCCCTCTTCAGCTTCCCACCTACCTGTCCCCTCTTCTACTTTCCCCGCACCTGTCCCCTCTTCTACTATCCCCGCACCTGTCCCCTCTTCTACTATCCCTGCACCTGTCCCCTCTTCTACTATCCCCGCACCTGTCCCCTCTTCTACTATCCCTGCACCTGTCCCCTCTTCTACTTTCCCCGCACCTGTCCCCTCTTCTACTATCCCTGCACCTGTCCCCTCTTCAGCTTCCCACCTACCTGTCCCCTCTTCTACTATCCCCGCACTTGTCCCCTCTTCTACTATCCCCGCACTTGTCCCCTCTTCTACTATCCCCGCACCTGTCCCCTCTTCTACTTTTCCCGCACCTGTCCCCTCTTCTACTATCCCCGCACTTGTCCCCTCTTCTACTATCCCCGCACCTGTCCCCTCTTCTACTTTCCCCGCACCTGTCCCCTCTTCTACTATCCCCGCACCTGTCCCCTCTTCTGCTTTCCCCGCACCTGTCCCCTCTTCTGCTTTCCCCGCACCTGTCCCCTCTTCTGCTTTCCCCGCACCTGTCCCCTCTTCTGCTTTTCCCGCACCTGTCCCCTCTTCTAATTTCCCCGCACCTGTCCCCTCTTCTAATTTCCCCGCACCTGTCCCCTCTTCTGCTTTCCCCGCACCTGTCCCCTCTTCTGCTTTCCCAGCACCTGTCCCCTCTTCTGCTTTCCCCGCACCTGTCCCCTCTTCTGCTTTTCCCGCACCTGTCCCCTCTTCTACTTTCCCCGCACCTGTCCCCTCTTCTACTTTCCCCGCACCTGTCCCCTCTTCTACTATCCCCGCACCTGTCCCCTCTTCTGCTTTTCCCGCACCTGTCCCCTCTTCTAATTTCCCCGCACCTGTCCCCTCTTCTGCTTTCCCCGCACCTGTCCCCTCTTCTGCTTTCCCCGCACCTGTCCCCTCTTCTGCTTTCCCCGCACCTGTCCCCTCTTCTGCTTTTCCCGCACCTGTCCCCTCTTCTACTTTCCCCGCACCTGTCCCCTCTTCTACTTTCCCCGCACCTGTCCCCTCTTCTACTTTCCCAACACCTGTCCCCTCTTCCACTTTCCCCACACCTGTCCCCTCTTCTGCTTTTCCCGCACCTGTCCCCTCTTCTAATTTCTCCGCACCTGTCCCCTCTTCTACTTTCCCCGCACCTGTCCCCTCTTCTACATTCCCCGCACCTGTACCCTCTTCTACATTCCCCGCAGCTGTACCCTCTTCTACTTTACCTGCACCTGTCCCCTCTTCTACATTCCCCGCACCTGTCCCCTCTTCTACTTTACCCGCACCTGTCCCCTCTTCTACATTCCCCGCACCTGTCCCCTCTTCTACATTCCCCGCACCTGTACCCTCTTCTACTTTACCCGCACCTGTACCCTCTTCTACTTTACCCGCACCTGTACCCTCTTCTACTTTACCCGCACCTGTCCCCTCTTCTACATTCCCCCGCACCTGTACCCTCTTCTACTTTACCTGCACCTGTCCCCTCTTCTACTTTCCCCAAACCTGTCCCCTCTTCTACTTTACCCACACCTGTCCCCTCTTCTACTTTCCCCACACCTGTTCCCTCTTCTACTTTCCCCACACCTCTCCCCTCTTCTAGTATCCCCACACCTTCCCCCTCTTCTAGTATCCCCACACCTGTTCCCTCTTCTATTTTCCCCGCACCTGTCCCCTCTTCTACATTCCCCACACCTGTCCCCTCTTCTACATTCCCCCACACCTGTCCCCTCTTCTACATTCCCCCGCACCTGTCCCCTCTTCTACATTCCCTGCACCTGTACCCTCTTCTACTTTACCTGCACCTGTCCCCTCTTCTACTTTCCCCACACCTGTCCCCTCTTCTGCTTTCCCCACACCTGTCCCCTCTTCTAATTTCTCCGCACCTGTCCCCTCTTCTACATTCCCCGCACCTGTCCCCTCTTCTACATTCCCTGCACCTGTACCCTCTTCTACTTTACCTGCACCTGTCCCCTCTTCTACATTCCCCGCACCTGTACCCTCTTCTACTTTACCTGCACCTGTCCCCTCTTCTACATTCCCCGCACCTGTCCCCTCTTCTACTTTCCCCAAACCTGTCCCCTCTTCTACTTTCCCCACACCTGTCCCCTCTTCTACTTTCCCCACACTTGTCCCTTCTTCTAGTATCCCCACACCTGTCCCCTCTTCTACTTTCCCCACACCTGTTCCCTCTTCTATTTTCCCCGCACCTGTCCCCTCTTCTACATTCCCCACACCTGTCCCCTCTTCTACATTCCCCCACACCTGTCCCCTCTTCTACATTCCCCCGCACCTGTCCCCTCTTCTACATTCCCTGCACCTGTACCCTCTTCTACTTTACCTGCACCTGTCCCCTCTTCTACTTTCCCCACACCTGTCCCCTCTTCTGCTTTCCCCACACCTGTCCCCTCTTCTAATTTCTCCGCACCTGTCCCCTCTTCTACATTCCCCGCACCTGTCCCCTCTTCTACATTCCCTGCACCTGTCCCCTCTTCTACTTTACCTGCACCTGTCCCCTCTTCTACATTCCCCGCACCTGTACCCTCTTCTACTTTACCTGCACCTGTCCCCTCTTCTACATTCCCCGCACCTGTCCCCTCTTCTACTTTCCCCAAACCTGTCCCCTCTTCTACTTTACCCACACCTGTCCCCTCTTCTACTTTCCCCACACCTGTCCCCTCTTCTACTTTCCCCACACCTGTCCCCTCTTCTACATTCCCCACACCTGTCCCCTCTTCTACTTTCCCCACACCTGTCCCCTCTTCTAGTATCCCCACACCTTCCCCCTCTTCTAGTATCCCCGCACCTGTCCCCTCTTCTAGTATCCCCACACCTGTCCCCTCTTCTAGTATCCCCACACCTGTCCCCTCTTCTACATTCCCCACACCTGTCCCCTCTTCTACTTTCCCCACACCTGTCCCCTCTTCTAGTATCCCCACACCTGTCCCCTCTTCTAGTATCCCCACACCTGTTCCCTCTTCTATTTTCCCCGCACCTGTCCCCTCTTCTACATTCCCCACACCTGTCCCCTCTTCTACATTCCCCACACCTGTCCCCTCTTCTACTTTACCCGCACCTGTCCCCTCTGCTACATTCCCCGCACCTGTCCCCTCTTCTAGTATCCCCACACCTGTCCCCTCTTCTAGTATCCCCACACCTGTCCCCTCTTCTAGTATCCCCACACCTGTCCCCTCTTCTAGTATCCCCACACCTGTCCCCTCTTCTACATTCCCCACACCTGTCCCCTCTTCTAGTATCCCCACACCTGTCCCCTCTTCTAGTATCCCCACACCTGTCCCCTCTTCTACTTTCCCCGCACCTGTACAGTATGTAGACTAAAGCAGCTTATAGATTATACAATTGTCTTTCCTTCCAGCACGGGTGGAAGGAAAGAAAATTGCTTTATTCCCCCATCAACACTAACTGCAGCGCTATTGTGTCTTGCTGGCTGGGACCCTTCCCTAATGGCAGAACACAATGATCACTGCTGCTGGCTATAGCTGCTGGCTGTGATCAAATGAAAAACCAGCTGAATTGTTATCTGTCGGCTTTAGACTATATTTAACCATATGCCTTTTGGCCACTCCAAATATCCAGCACAATTTAGCAACACCCACATTTCACCTGCTAAGGTTACTCTGTTTCTCGTGTTCTAATATTGGGATATATGGTATACTTCTTTATGTTTGTTGGATATGGGTTGCATTTGGGTGTATTGTAACTAGTTAACTTCTTAGCACAAGTTTTCATCTATTATGAGCTAATGTTTCTGTGACAATGAGATTATTGTCATTGTTCTTCAATGATAGTTTTGCTTTGTGTATTGCTATGCATTAATGTTTGGCCTGAGAAAATGTCATGTGGTTTGAAAGTGATGCTGCTTACATAGCATGTCTGTTATGTGATTAAAAAGAAAATACATGTGAAAATGCAACCTTGAACTTGGTTACCACACACCCTGAAATATATAGACACAAAGTTGGATCATTAACCTTTTATTCTGTAGTATAATAAAAAAGGATTTTGATATGGGAAACTGCTTCAATTTGCCCAGTTTTCATAAAACATAAAGTATGCATATATTATCTGTAAAAAAGCAAACAAGTTCCAGCACATTCTTGTTAACTTGCCATCACAGGAACCTACATGTGACAAGGCATGGACCTGTGACTTTACACAGAAATTCTTTGGCTCTGTTAAGTTACTCTGAAGGCCTCATTCACACTGGGCATCAAACATGCTGCTTTTAAAGGCATTTGAGTGTTTGTTTTTTGCCTCTAAACTCTACTCCATGTTAGCCTATGTGTCCATGCACACTTAGGCAATTATAGGCCTTTATAGGCAGAAGCATTTTGAGGCAGAAAAAAAAACATCACTTGCACATTCAAGAGAGGAGTGTTTCAGCAGAAAAAAATGCCTAGCACTTGAGCGTTCATTAATTTCAATGGCCAGAATAAATTTATAACACACACAAATTAAAACACGCAAAAAAGCTTGACACGTCTAAAAGCATTTGCAAAACACTGCTTTAGGCACAATTTTTATGCTGCTTTTCTCCTGCCAGGAGAAAAGGCATTCAGAAGAGCTGGGCAAACTTCTAATGTGCATAAGGCTGAATTCTAAAGCCATTGTATACATGGGCACCTCCACATAGAAATCATCAACATGCTCTGGGATTTCAACAATTATTCTTTAGGAAGAGCGAAGAAACTAAACTGTTTCAACAAGCTGACTTGCTCTGGATTGGCTGCTCAAGTAAACCAAGGTTCTCCTCCCATGAACATGATGTAGACACATAGGGGGTTATTTACTAAAACTGGAGAGTGCAAAATCTTGTGCAACATTGCATTGAAGCCAATCAGCTTCCAGGTTTTATGGTCAAAGCTTAACTGAACATGCTGAAGTTAGAAGATGATTGGCTACAATGCACAGCTACACCAGATTCTGAGTGCAACAGTTGTAATAAATATACCACATGCAGTCATGTTAAAAGGTAATATTTGCATGTTACTATTGCCTTGCTAAGAAAAAACTAGCATGGTAACGTCTTCCCCAGATTCCTTAATCTCCAATGTCATAGCTGCTGACTATCCCTCCTTTGGAACCAAATTCCTCTGTCCATTTTTCCTTCTCAAGTATTTCTCTTTTTGTTTGATGTATAGACCTCTATAACAAAAGAGTACTATTTAACTACTGGATGTATTATGCTACACTAAACCTTTTATTCAACCTCTAAATTCTTACATTTGTTTTTTTGAAAAGCCAATATAACAGAAATGTATCAGCAAAACACTTTTGGGTTCAACCAAACTTTTTCTTCTTATTAACTTTTCATGGTCTGTAAAGCTGGCTGTCTGGCAGCAGTGTATGCTTTGCCTACATACTTTGCTCCAAAAAGTGTCCCACTTTCTTATCTTTGAAACATGGGGGAATATGTCCATGATACTGGATAACTGGTCTCTGTTTTATCTCATCTCAGGTCAATATAGTTTGTCTCAATATGACTTTGCAGTTCAGATTCTGGCTTCTAAGTAGACTGCTAAAATGTGGGAAATCAAGGAAAAAAGGAGCATTGGAATTCCGACACACTGCAGCAGATTTTGGTAAACAATTGGAAATATATGGCAGGGACATCTAGAAGCTAGGCATGACAGGGGTTTTTTTAATTGTAGCCAATAGAAAGAATATACCATATAAAACTGCAAGTCTTCTAACCCGTGGATCAAATGTTTTTTCAAACTTCCCCATCCTGTAAATGTAAAATACATTTAGAGCATGATGCTTTTAATGTTGTAAAATAATTATCAACAATTTATTATTAAACCAAGATGGAGTCTAAGATTTTTTTGCTTGTGACCATTGAAAAGATAAGAGAACTTCGACCTGAAGTTTTAAAGCCTATCATTTTTTCTCTGTGTGGTCCTGTATAATGTTTAACTAGTCATTTGGAAATTCATGTAACTACTCTCTTTCTATAAGAGAGATGTACGTCTTGTATTTCCACTCCTGTGTTCTTTGCTAAGTATCAGCCACACTCCCATTACAAGTATTCATAAACAGACCTACAGTGTAGAAGGTAGGGGTAGTGTCTGACCAGGTCTATTAGTTTATGGACTGGACTGGGCACTGTGGACCAACTCTGGTCCCAAAATAACTGTAGATACATTATATTGATAAATGTACTGGGATGCCTGCCTTTACACGCACATGAACTTTAATGGAATCCCAGTCTTAGTCCGTAGGGTTCAATATTGAGTTGGCCCACCCTTTGCAGCTATAACAGCTTCAACTCTTCTGGGAAGGCTGTCCACAAGGTTTAGGAGTGTGTCTATGTGAATGTTTGACCATTCTTTCAGAAGAGCATTTGTGAGGTCAGGCACTGGTGTCAGACAAGAAGGCCTGGCTCGCAGTCTCTGCTCTAATTCATCCCATAGGAGTTCTATCAGGTTTAGGTCAGGACTCTGCAAGCCAGTCTACTTCCTCCACTCCAAATTAGCTCATCCATGTCTTTATGGACCTTTCTTTGTGCACTGGTGCGCATTCCTGTTGGAACAGCAAGGAGCCATCCCTTGTTACCACAAAGGTGGGAGCATGAAATTGTCCTAAATGTTTTGGTATGCCGACACCTTAAGAGTTCCCTCCACTGGAACTAAGGGGCCAAGCCCAACCCCTAAAAAACAAGCCCACACCATAATCCCCCCTCCACCAAACTTTACACTTGGCACATTGTAGTCAGGCAAGTATAGTTCTCCTGGCAACCGGCAAACCCAGACACATCCATGGGATTGCCAGACAGAGAAGTGTGATTTGTCACTCAAGAGAACATGTCTCCACTGCTGTAGAGTCCAAAGGTGTGCTTTACACCACTGCACTGCATCCGACGCTTTGCATTGCACTTGGTGATGTAAGGCTTGACTGCAGCTGCTCAGCCGTAGAAACCCATTCCATAAAGCTCTCTATGCACTGTTGTTGTGCTAATCTGAAGGCCAAGCTTGGAGGTCTTTAGTAGAGATGAGCGAATTATTCAAAAATTCGATTCGGCTGATTCGCCGAATTTGCGGAAGAAATTCGATTCGATTCGAATTTATTTGCTGCGAATTTAACTTATTTAAAGGGTTTCTAGGCTTCAGAGAGCCTTTATATTAGTGCAGAACACTGTACCTTTAATTTAAATGCCCTTGGAGTCTGCTTGGGAAGAGAAATAATACTGTCAGTCAGTATGACATGCAGATGAGTGCCGTCGATCTTAGAATCACCGCACACTTCACTCATTTGGGCAGTCACGGGGGAAGAAGAAGAGGAAGAGGAAGAGGAAGAGGAAGAGGAAGAGGAAGAGGAAGAAGAAGAAGAATTATTCCAGTACAGCAAAAAGTGTATCTGCAGAGAGCTCCGCTATTTCTGACAGTTCTCTGACAGTTCCTTCACATTTACAGCGGTTGAAACATTGTATCTATTTGTTTCCGAATAAAAACATCAATGTTTCAACCGCTGTAAATGTGAAGGAACTGTCAGAGAACTGTCAGAAATAGCGGAGCTCTCTGCAGGGACACTTTTTGCCGGCTGTAGAAGGGATGAAAATTGGCCGATCGGGAAAAATTCGATTCGCGCATCCGAAGTTTGCTAATATTCGGAGCGAATCGAATTTTTCCTAATATTCGAAACGAATTCCACTTCGCCAAGTTCGATTCGCTCATCTCTAGTCTTTAGCTATTGACTCTGCAGACAGTTGGCGACTTTGCGTGTTGTGCGCTTCAGCATGTGCTGACCCCGCTCTGTCATTTTACATGGCCTATCACGTTGTGGCTGAGTTTCTGTTGTTCCCAGTTGCTTCCACTTTGTTATAATACCACTAACAGTTAACTGTGGAATATTTAGTAGCAAGGAAATTCCATGGATGGACTTATTGCACAAGTGGCAAAGCGTGGTACCACGCTTGAATTCACTGAGCTCCTGATATTCTTTCACATTGTTTGTAGAAGCAGTCTACATGCTTAGGTGCTTGATTTTATACACCTGTGGCCTTGGAGGTAATTGGAACATCTGAATCCAATGATTTGGCGGGGGTCCCAATACTTTTGGCAATATAGTGTATATTTAGATATTTTGAGTATGAAAATGTGAGTTTTTAGTACATTGATTATATGATGTAATATCTATAATGTGCCTTTAAAGCCTAACTCCATGTTTTAGTGAACTTTAATTAATTTGTTTGGACCAAGCTGGTTCAAAGCGGGAAGTCCTTGTCCAACTTCTGGAACACAGTGCTGTATATTGTATGTAGCTGAGGCTACATACAGTTCATACAGTGCTGACAATCACTTCATGTGTTAGGGCTGCTTTACACTGCCCCGGTGTGGTCCTTCTGTGCTTTGGGCAAAGCGTAACTAACCCTTGGGTTATGAGGCTATGAGGTCCTGCAGTTTTGGTGCAGTTTCAGAAAGCGCACCAAAGAAGTTATGGGAAAGAACAGCTAACAAACATGAAAACCCCCAGGTTAGCTGCACTTTAGCAAAAGCATAACAGGGTAGTGTAAAGCTGCCTTTAATGAAGGAAATAACTTATTTGGACCAGCTTGGTTGAAATGGACTATTTAACATGAAATTAAACTGGGAGTTAGGATTTAAAGCATAGCTAAAATTAGATTTTTTTCCAGACACAGGTACTGTCTCTTTTTGCTAAAAAAAAGTTTCCCTGTATTCCTTGTAATGTGGCAGTGGCACAGAGTAGTGACCACGAGCCTCGACTTGTCATTGCTGGAGTAGCACACACTAGGCGTTATATGTCACACAATGTTCATATATTGTATATACTTGCACATTATGGCAAGAGCCTATCCCCACCCCACACTTTTGTTTTGCTTTAGTAGGGCTTGTAAACCTGTGTTTTGTCATGCTGGCTGTTCATATTCATCTTAGTTTCCAAGTCAAAAACCAAGTCAAGGTAAATGAGAAGAAACAAAATAAAAAGTCAATATAGAGAGTGCTCAACTTTCCACCAGAGAGGTGAACCTCAATGACAAATGGCAGTCAGATTACTCTAGATCACTCTAGAATTATTGCTCATTGAGGTGTACAAACAACACTTTTTAGGGCAATTACAGAACCATTCAGTTTAAAATAGAAATTAAAGGCAAAACATTTGTATATAGACATAAAAAAAATTATAAATACCTATTGTTTCCCCTTTTTATGGGTGATACATACCCTCTGTTCTCAACTGCATAAGGAACTTAGAGAGCTGGGGGAAGAGAAGCAGAAGCACACTGATCTTCCAAGTGAATGGCTGTGCAGGGGGAAAGGGGGGGTTGTCAGCACAAGCCTGATCATTGGATTACCCCTAGCACATCTAGAAAACTGACCATGCTGTGCTCTCATGCCTAGTGTGGTCCATTTTTAATGGAAAAGCCGAGGGAAGGGAAGAACATCAGTGATTTCACACAAAGGAAGCAATACAAAGAGAACAGAATACTTTTTCATCCAAATACATGGTACAGCAGGCACAGATAAGGAATGTGAAATGTTGAGTTTACATATTCTTTAAAGCTCACCTTTCCATGCTCAGCAAATGATTAAACAACACTGTAAGCTAATTGTTGCAATTTTAAAGGCATATTTGTCTTTATTACGGTTTTTTGCAGCAAGGTTTACAGAACAAAATGAAAGGGACAAGCATAACATGTACAAGTAGTCAAACAAAAATTGTGAGCATAAAGACGATCCAGAAAAGTAATAATGAAGGGCTGTATTCAGTGGATAAAATAAAGGATCAACATCAGCTGATATGGAAATGACAATAACATCATTCTCAGGGAGGTACCCCAAAATAAGACATGGAAAGCATCGAGAGGCACCTCCATATGAAGAAACATACCAAACAGGACTAGAAGAAAGATAGCGGAATATAGAGAGAATAGAGAAAAGTGAGAAGCTAGTACTAGAGACAGAAAAAGACTGAAAGAGAGAAAGTGCAGGAGGCGGGGAAGACACAGGGAAGAATCGCAGTGGCACACCATCAAGAAACCCCGACGGTATGACCTAGCGGTACGTAGCCAAACGTGGACATGAAGGCCAAACTGATGGCCACAGATCAGTGAGCCAGAGAGAAGGGGCCCAACTCTATTGGGACACAACAGGGGCACACAACTCCCAAAGGGTCGAAGAGGAGGAGAAATGGAGCCAGACTGACCACAGTATGTGGTTATCATAAGTATCGCTGGCAAACAGTGACATTTCTTCCATACGCATGATATCATTAATCATAGAAACCCACATCGAAAGAGGCGGGGGGGGCGTTTTCCAAGAGAGAGAGATCAATTGGTGAGCAGCAGACAAAAAGAAACGCAACAAACATTTCTTCTGCGCTGCCACGGAGCCCGGTAGAATGGAGAGGAGAGCAATCTCCGGCGAAGAGGCCAGGGACTCACCATAGATCTTGTTATACTGTAGATATCAAATACCTGACGCCAAAAGGGTTAGATCAGGTCACAATCCCACCAGATGTGGAGTTGTGTTCCAACAACCTGATTACAATGCCAGCAAAGATCTGATGTAGAAAGGAATATTATGCAGGGAGAAGGGATCTCTATACCATCAAAAAAGGAGCTTAAAGTTCTTTTCCTGTGAATAACATGAAATAGAAGATTTATGAGTGAAATGGAATGATGTAGCCAGGGGCGGACTGACCATTTGGAAACTCAGCACTACTCGAGGGCCCGGGGTCAGTAGGGGGCCCCATGAGATGCCCCTGGTACCTTTTTCATAGGCTTTTTTGAGTTTGGGCAAGGACACAGGGGCCCCATGATCCCCTATTGCCCGGGGGCCCCATGAGTTGTCAGTCCGCCCCTGGACGTAGCCCAATCCTCTGCCGATATATCTCTACCCAAGTCTCGAGACCACGCGCCAGTAAAAGGAGGAAGTTTGGAGTGAAGTGCAGCATGTAGTACTCTGTAGAGGGAAGCCAAAACATGTCTTGGAGGTTCGGAGAGGGAATACAATCGCTCAAACTCAGAAAGTGAACAATGAGTATGAGAAGTAGAGTATAAATGGTTACGAAATTAAGATAAATGTAACGTGATCAACCAGTCCCTGGAGCCTCCCTGCAGGAGCGGAAGACCCGTCTGGGGGCAAATGAAATCCCGAGCTACAGGCAGAGGAGCGCATATACAGGGACCGATAGCAGAGGACCCCATCCCTTGTGGAAGAGTGGGATTATCAAATAAAGATGATAGCGGGGAAGGATTGGAAGACAGAAGTGTAATAATACCACGGTTATACCACAGTTGTAAAACAGCTACAGTCAATGGAGAGAGGCCAGGGAAATGCTGAAAGTCATGGCCATAGCCCCACGGTAGGGCTCGAAGGTCAACCTGAGATAGGTCTTGTTCTATCATGCAAGAGGCCTTGCGAAAGGGTCTAGGAAACCAATCAAGCATCCGGGACAGCAACGCGGCCCTATAGTAAATCAGGCAAGCCGGCTTCTCCCTTGAGTTTCGGATAAGTAAGTTATACTTTAATCTTGAGAACCCTCGATGCCAAATAAATCTGATCGAAAGAGAACGCAGAGAGAGAAAAAAAAACTCTTAGGTATAGAAACAGGCACAGTCTGGTACAGTACAGTAACTTAGGCAGCATATTGTAACTTAGGCAAAATATCCATCTTAAGGCTATTGATGTGTCCAAATCAGGGCAAGGATAAAGTGCCCCATGAAGCCACATCTGTACATAAACGTGAAAGCAGGGGTAAATATTTGAGTGAATATAGAGCATTGAGATCGGAGGAAATCAAGAACCCAAGATACGAAATGGCCTTTGGTCGCCATTGAAAAGAGAAATTAGAGCGTAAGTGCGACAGCACATGATCTGGTAGAGACATTCAAAGCCTCTGTTTTTGAAATGTTAAGTTTAAAGTTACTGAGCAAGCCAAATCTGCGAAACTCATGAAATAGACTAGGGAGTGAGAGAAGAGACTGTTGTATGTAAACCAAAAGGTTATCTGTGTATAAAGATAGTTTGTTGTGTGCGGAGGGAGTGTGAATACCCATGATAGAGTCGTTAGCTATTATAGCCCTCGCGAGATGTTCCATGACCAAAACAAAAAGAAGCAGAGAGAGAGGGCAACCCTGTCAAGTCCCATTCGATATAGGAAAGGACGAGGAAACCGTACCATTTAATAAAACAGATGGCGTGGGATGAGAATATAGGGACATAATCTTAGCAAGAAACCGCAAACCTAAACCTATCTGCTTGAGAGTGAAGCGCAGAAAACATCAATCAACGCAATCGAACGCCTTCTCGGCATCAACTGAAAGAAGGCAGGCCTTCAAACTGTGTTGTTTGACATAAGAGATAAGGTGGATCGTTTTAGTGGTATTGTCCCTGGCTTCCCAACCGGGGATGAAGCCAACCTGATCATGATGGATCAAAGCTGGTAGGAAGGGTGAAAGGCGGTTCGCCAGGAGTTTCTCAAAAAGCTTGGTATCCAAGTTAAGAAGCGAGATTGGATGATAACTACTGCAGAGAGATAACTGAGATATTGGCAAACAAAAAAAGGCATGGAGGGCACATTAGAGTCATCAATAACATTAAAGGCTTGGGCTAAAAGCGGGGCCAGTTGGGTGGTGAATGTTTTATAAAATCTTGGAGTAAACCCGTCAGGACCTGGACACTTACCAATTTTAAGGGCCTTGATTGCCCCAAGAACCTCTGGATCAGAAAAAGGCTCTTCGAGGTCCAAAACATCCTGGGCATCCAAGACTGGTAATGCCATCTCGGTGATACATTGGGACATAGTCGAAAGACAAGAATCTGCAGGAGCAGCAAGATTCACCGAGGACAAATTATAAAGTTTGGAATAATAGTGTTCCAACACGGAAGAGATGCCTTTGTCGTGGAAGAGTTTGGTATTATCAGGTGCTTGAATATGTTGGATCGTGCGAAGGGTCGAGGTTGGAGTAATCGTGCCAGGTTTTGATCACATTTGTTAGCTAAGGAGTAGTGAGTGTTACGAGCCTTGTCCCAGGCAACAAGGGAGGAGGAATCTAAGAGCTGGAGCAAATCTCTATGGGCATTAGACAAATCCACCATAAGCATCGGATCTAACGTGCGTTTGTGAGAGGATTCCAGAGTCGCAATGAGCGAGAATAGCCAACGCATCTCAGCCGTCTGAGCCCTCTTCAGGCGTTAGCCATGCTGAATAAATACTCCTCTGAGAACACATTTAAGGGCCTCCCACTGAATAAGGGGGCTTATGGCATCTAATGCGTGGTCAAGAACAAAATTGTGAATAGTCTGCGTGACCTCCGTGACACTTAGGAAGTCTTTAAGCAGAATATCGTTCAGGCGCCACAAAAAGCAACGCAAAGACAATGGTCGATCATAAACCATAAGGTGAATAATGGTGTGGTCAGACCATAGAAAATGAGGATGTAGTCGGGTAATCAAGAAAGAACTGTGAAACAAAGAAATAGTCAATACGGCTGTGAGACACATGAGCTGCTGAACAAAAACTATAATCTCGCTCTGAAGGATGTTGAACACGCCGAACGTCTACTAAGTGCAATACATGTAAACGTGACTTAATTTGAGTCTAAACTGTTGGGGAGAGAGAAGATTTACCCGCTGAGGTGTCCAGACCAGGGGAAAGAGCCACATAGAAGTCCCGCCAACAATAAAACATGGACCACCAAAAGTGGATAGCTCAGAAAGAACTGCCGTGAGGAAAAGACCCTGCTCTTGATTAGGAGAGTAAATGTTTGCCACTGTAAAGACAAAATCTTGGTGTTTCAGTTTGAGGAAAAGGTAGCGACCAGCCGGATCGATGAGGGAGTCCAGAACCTCTGAACTGAAAGAGTGATGGAAAGCCACCGACACCCCCCTAGACCTGGCCTGCAGGTTAGTACTATGATACTATTGAGTATAAAAGTGATTGCGAAGGACAGGTATACAATCCGCTCGAAAATGGGTCTCCTGGAGGAGCAAAATCTGTGATCTGTGTTTATGGAAATGGTAGAGCATCTGGCTCCGCTTCTCTGGAGTATTAAAGCCCCTGCAATTGACAGAGGAAAAATTTATAGGAATCATATTCGTCCGAGATAAAACAAAACAGGGAGAATATTTATCACCGACAACCTCACCGAGTCGCCCCCCGACTCCTGAGAAAAAAAGAAAAGAGGATAGTAAGAGGGGAAAAGAAAAGGAGGATAAATAAGGCACTAGAGGAAAGTAGATAGAAAGCCGAAGGAGGGAGGTCAAAAGAGAGCTGGAAGAAAGAGAAAGAAACTAATAGACATAAGGACTGTCTAAATAACATGTAGTGTGTCACATAAAATACACTGAAGGCCTACGTGGGGAACGTCAAAGGCGCATGTATCCGGTCCCGACCGAGGCCCCCCGCAGGGAAACATAAACCATGAGGGAGGTCACTCTAATGAAAGAACAACCCCCCCATCCTAAATGTGCGTAATAAACCCTCAAACAGATATGAAAACATGAGCCAACTCCCCCATCAAGTAAACGTAACCTGTAAACAAAAGGGAAACATCCCCCATAAAAAAAGGGGAGGGATCCTAGAGAGGGGAGGACCTGAGCTCTTGCGACCGCGGCCGGAGGCGCCTCGGGGAACACCTAGGCGGAACCCGGGAACCAACTCCAGGCCACAGCCGCAAGGCATAAATGAAAATGAGCACAAAGCAAATCATAATCACTAATTGTTGCAGTTTTAAGATCTCTATTTATTGCTTCATGATAAGTATCTTCTTTTCTGTCATCGGCAGATGAGCGGAAATCCAAAATGAACAAATATATTCTCTTTCGGAAATATATGCATCTTTTTTGCAATACTTTACATAAGTTTGCGTCAGTATGGTCTATCTGGATAGATATGATGTGCCCTTATATTACACTCTGTTGAGAATGTTGTACTTATCGTTCCTTGTGGGATATTTACTAGCTTGTTAAGTACCATAGGTGTATGGGTGATATATCCATCCAATAATGAAAATTAGCTTAGTGCTGTATATTGTTTTTTATTCATATATTTTTTTTCCTGTAATTTTAGTTTCGTTGACCTCAGTGACAGTTTGTCTCTATGTTGTTTTGTATTTGAAAAAAAAATTATTAAAATAAAATGTGAATAAAAAAAAAAAGCAAACAACGCACTAAACAGTGTGATATTTTCTAAGAACCTGTTGGGGTACCTGCACATGGTACTGGTGTTTAAAAGAAAAGTATGACTTTTTTTTTCCTATTCATACTTACCTAGGTGGATGCAGCATTGGTCCAATGTTACATCTGTCCCCCACTGGCTCTAAGTGTGAGAACTCAGCGATCACATAACCACTGAGTTCTCCTCTCCGCTCTCAGTCACCGCTGTCTGCTCTCTCCCCCCAGCGCTCACTGGCACAATGGGCTGTGGAGGGGGAGGGAGCAGCTGGCTCAGGCTCTCAGCGCATTGCTGAGAGGCTAAGCCTGGTGATGTTGCAGACCTTGGGGTGGATCCCGACTTTGAAGTCGGGATCTTTCCCCAGCCTTGACCAGCTGAGTGATGTCAGCTGACAGCGTACTTCAGTCCGCTGTCAGCTGAAAACGGGTCACAGGAGTGTAGAACACACTGCACTCCTGTGATTCATAGGAGAAGTACAGTCAAAAGTGCATTAAAGATTAATATTTCTGGACAAAATTTTGGAAGTTTATTTTGCATGTATTTGAGGGTACATGCATACTAGGGATGCAGCAATACCTATTTTTTACCGGCGAGTATGAATACCGATACTTGTACTTGCCAGTTCCAATTACCGATACCTTTGTGGTGCGATTTGAACCCATACAAAATGAATGGGATCAAACCGCACTGCAAAGAATAGCATGCGATCTGAACAGGAATGCCTGTCCAAATCACATGTGGTTTCTCTCTATGACAAGCCTGGGTTCACACAGGAGCAGTGCTGGAAACCGCATGTGATTCAGACAGGCATTGCACTGCATTCCTGTTCAAATTGCATGCTATTCTATTGTGCAAATGCTGGGCATCAGCACTGATATCAATACAGGTGCAACCCTAGTGCTTACACAAGTAAAATAAATTCTAACCTCTTCAAATTAACATTTTATGCATGTATTTGCATATACACATTCACGCTTAAAATACTGACTGGCAACTCAAATATCTACATTTTTTTTTACTTATCTACATGTAACATATGTTTATGCTCCTGTATGTACAGGCACATTTAAAACACTGGGTCTCATTTAGATCAGCTATAAAAAAAATGACTGTATACCTCAAAACCTCAGCATTTTGGCAGCAGTGTGCAAAAGGTTTACCAGCCCTCAGGACTACCTGCCTGGAGTTTGCATGTTCTCCCTGTGCTTGCATTTCCTCCCACACTCCAAAGACATGCTGGTAGATTAATTGGCTTCTGTCTAAATTGGCCCTAGTATGTGTATGTATGAATGTGAGTTAAGGACCTTAGATTACATGCTCCTAGAGGGTTAGGAATTGACGTGAATGTACAATATATGTAAAACACTTTTTTTTTAAGAATCCGCGGAGGCGAAAACAACAGAAACCCGTAAGTGAACAAAAAACATGCAAGTGCAACACAAACACAAAAAAGTGCACTTAGGGGTGTGCTTTAGTCCACCCCCCGAAGGGGTAGGACCTCTACCCTGATCCCCCGGGTTGCAAAGCTCCTGACAGGGACAAAGGTTTCCACATGGTCCACCTAGCCAAAAGGCCTGGCGGACCCCTTTCCTTGTGGCTAGCCATAGCCAACCACGAAGTACTAGGTCAGGGAGCTCTACCGAAGAAAGACTCCCCCAGGAACAGGGAAGGAAGGAACCTAATAGCCACGCATCCTCCCCCTAGCCTTCAGGGCAGGCCAGAAGACACACACCCTCCATCCTAGTGAGAAAAAAAACACACACATAAGTGAAAGGTGACAAAAAAGTGGGAGAGAAAATAAATAAATAAGTAGCTGTCCAATTGTGCACTGGCTAGGCCCTGAGGCCCATAGCAAAAAAAATGCCCTGGACTTAGCCAAAAGGCCTAGCCCTAAAAGGCGCATTGCAGAAAAAGTGTTCAGAACAGTGATCATGTGCACTTTTCACCCTTGGGATCCCACCCTGATGTGTTCCTAAAGCTGGCCATACACGTGTAGATTTTTGGACGAGAAAATTCTTTGAACATTCGGTGAATGGACGAATGTTGTTCGAAAATAGTCTTTTGCTTTTAACATTCAAATTTAAAATGAATGTAATTTCTGAACGATAACCATATACACTGGCAGAAAATTTGTTTGATCGAGAAAAGTTTTCCTTCCTGCCCCTTTGAATTTTCCCATCACTGCAGTCGAAAAGAAACATTGATTTGACCCCACTAATGATTAGAAAATCAAACAAATATTCTTGAAACAAAAATTCTTGAATGAAAATCTATATGTGTATGGCCAGCCTAAGTGCACCCGAGGGGACCACGTTCAGGGGGCACTGCTCTGCAGACTCTCTGCCTCCCCAGCCATACAAGGTAGACCCATTCATATCAGGAGGAACTGGGTCCCTCCAGTTTTCCCGGGGGAATTACTCCCGGGCCCCAACAGCCTGTGGGCGCCTTGGTTTCTCTTCCAGCAGGTACTGACCTTAACCCCTTCATGCCTAAGGGTAAAACAAATCTTAATGCCTAAGCACAATTTTGCAATGTTGACATGTGTTAGTAAAACCATCCATATCATCACAACTGCTTTGTACATCCAGGTGGATTAGACCTTGTTTTTTTCAGGACAAATTGGGCTTTCATTTCGTGGTAAATGGTAATGGATATCTCCTGATTTTTTTTTATTATCAAAGGAAAACTGGCCCATATTAGTAAAAAAAAAAAGATATATTTTTTAAATATAGCTGTGTGTTTCTTGTTACTACCATAACCTACCACCAAAGATCAACCCAAAATAAATTTTCCAGCTCTTGACAATCTCAGCAATACCATATATGTGTACGTTATTTGTTGTTTGTACCTGTAGTACAGCCCAGAAACAATAGTTTGCATTTTGTTTTTTGTTTGCCTATAACACACTGACACTAATACCAATTTGAAAGGGAAAAAAAAAATCCTGACCTTTAACCCTGACTCAAACACTTACCCTGGCACTGAACTCTGAGGAAGAAGGCACGTCCTTCGAAACGCGTCAGCTGTACTGAGTGGCTTCCTCCATGACGGGATTCGCATTGGCATCTTGCCTCTAAAGTCCCCTTGAGGACTTACATGCTTGTTTTTATTCACTGTTTGTGAGTACCATTCTTTTATTCAATAAATTTTTGGTTACTGAGGTAATGCGCAAGGTTGGTGCGCTTCTCTTTTGTTGTTCTCCTTCACAGTTTTGTTTGGGCTTCCCCAGCCTTGATGTGGAGCTGCATGACCTTGTCTATTCCGGTGGTCCCTTCCTTTTTGGAGTTTGATTCCATCTACTTACCACCGGCCTGGGTCCCGGAGCGAAGGAGATATTGCATTTGGTTCACTGAACTCGATCAAACCTTGATCTAGGTATTTTTTCTTTTATTTTTTAAAATTTATTTAACAAACATTTTTGTCCCCCTCTATGCCAGGAGTTAGAGAGATACAATGTATCACTCTCCTCCATTCATAGAGAGAGAGAGTAAAAAAAGGGGGTCGGGCTGTACAGTGACTGTGATAGTTAATCAGAGGCTATCACAGCAATCATGTGACCTGGAATCAGGAGTCCCGGGTCCTGATCGTTAGGACGGAACTCGGGGCTCTCAGTGACACTGCGGTCTTTGTGCTGGGAGCGCGCACTCCCAGCACAAAGATAGGTACACAAATACGAATCCCCACGGAAAAAAGCCCAGTTCTGTGAGGCCACATATTTGTGTTACGTCGGCATCAAGGGGTTATGAGCCCCAATCATACCAGCAGGACTACTATACAGTCAGCACCCCTACTGGACACTGATAAGAACAGATACTATACTTGATCTGAGCCAAAAGGCCAAGCAGCAACATATGTAAACACTGGGCAGCACAATGGCTAAATGGTTAGCACTTCCACCTGGCAGTACTATGGTTGTTGGTTCGAATCCCAACCCCAGCACCACCTGCCTGGAGTTTGCATGTTCTCCCTGTGCGGGTTTCCTCCCATACTCTAAAGACATGCTGGTAGGTGAATTGGCTCCTGTCTAAATTGGTCCTAATACGTGTATGTTTGAATGTGAGTTAGGGGCCTTAGATTGTGCGCCCCTTGAGGGTTAGGGACTGATGTGAATGTACAATATATATGTAAAGCGCTGAGTAAATTGATGGCACTATATAAGTACATGAAATAAATATATTGATGGCACCATAGCAGCACCTGTAATAAATAACAGCAAGCACGCCAGTGACCACACATTATACAGAGTATAATGCACACTGATGGTGTGAATGGGCCTTTTACAAATTCCCATTCTATTCAAAATCTAAAAGAACTGAAAAGTTAGGCTCCAGATGCATGTAAGGCCTGGCCTGCCTGGACTCCAGGACTGTACACGAGGTAAGTACATGCCAACCTCGGAGCTCCATAGCCATGAATGATAACGGTTATTATGTAAATCTGCACCTAGGCTTCCAAAACATTTGTCACGTAAATAACTAAAAAAAAAAAGCGCCAGTCAGTGCCAACCACAGGAGGAAGTTGTATGAGGAGAGCGGAAGTGACGCATGGCCGCCTCTTCCGCTCCCGTAACCTCGCCTCCTCCGAAGCTGGGAACTCGGAGAGGAAAATGGCCGCTGTGGATTCAGAGCTGCGCGAGCCAGAGTAAGAGCCGGGGGAGCGGGAACGGTGCGGGGGGCTGGAGTGTTCGGTGCGGCCCGTGCTCTCCGTCCTCCATATTGTGGATGGCAGTAGCTGTGTAGCCGTGGACGGGGAGGAGAGTGCAGGGGGCTCTACAGTTCACCTTCCCAGCTCTCCTGTACACGAGGGGGCGGCACACCGTATACAGGCGTCCCTCTATACATGACCTGACCCCGGACAGAGCTGGGAGGGGCTCAGTAGTGCCTACACCTGTCAATGGTGTCCCAGGTGGGGACTGTCACGTGGTCCTAGGGGAGCCCAGAGTACATGAGCTCTACATGGAAGTCAGCTTCTCTGCCTGCTCAGAACACATGTAAACAAGGCAGATCCCGGGGTAGGGAGGGGGCATTGTACATACATCTCCAGGAGGAGCATGGAGCTGCCAGGGAGAGATCACACACATGTATGTAATCATGGAGTGCCCACACAACAATATGGACACCGTATGTGTGGCTCTAGAGGACAGATCTGATGCCAGAACAATGCAACACATGTACAAGAATAGAAGTCAGGGCTGAATGTGATCATCTCCGGCAATATGATGTCATCCTACTGCTGTAACATTCGTGCCTCCTGATTGGCTGATGTGGACTTCTTCAGCCGACACATTTCTATGTATCTTATTCCATCCTTTCTCCCTTCTTATAGGTTTGCTGGTTCAGCAGCTTCATGCCTAATAGTGGGGAGCTTGGTGAACAGTTGCTTCTTAAAGCAGAACTTTACCCATAACAACTTGATAAAGAATGTCCTTGAGCAAGGAGAATACATTCCACGTGAATAATTATACTACCAATGAGTGTGTGTTGAACTTGCCTCCAGCATTGCTCCTGTTTCTTCTTGCTGGAGGCTGCCCTTTTGCTGAAGCCCAGAACAGCAGTAAGTTCTGGTAAAGGGATGGACACTGTTCAACCGACCCCCAGGAGTCCAATGTTGAGGAATGGTCTCAGCTGCCGTTCTTTCCACGCCCACTGATGCATTTTGGCCCGCCCAACGGGGGGCGAGTTCACCTCTGTGACCAAGTCCTGGTGGGGGGCGGGGTGAAACTTATCAGAGGGCGTGACCAGAACGGCGGCTGAGGCCATTCCTTAACATTGGACTCCTGGGTCGGTTGAGCAGCGTCCATCCCTTCACTTGCATTGGCTGACACTGGAATCGCTCGGACTCATGTTCCCCTCTTCTCACTTGCTGGTGGGGTGATCTTTTTACTTCCACAGCTTGGAGTGGCGCCATAAGGTATAATTTTCACACAGCGGTAAGTGCTGGTTCACATATATGTGATTTGAACCACATCCAATCTGCATGACATGTGAAATAACATTGCTTACTATGGTGCCTGTTCACATATGTTCTGTGCACTGGAGGTACAGATTGTAAATAGTCCTGTCTGATTTCTGAGCAGTGTGGTCCGGTTCAGGTGTGGATTGCAGGCTATTGACTACTATGGGAACCATTTCTAAACTGCACATATGTGAACAGGATAAAATCCTGACCTAATCCTGTCCTGAACCTGATGTAAACCTGACTTGAACAACTACTGTGAAACCTGAGCTTCAGTCTGCACCGCACATGTGTGAACAGGATAAAATCCTGACCTAATCCTGTCCTGAACCCGATGTAAACCTGACTTGAACAACTACTGTGAAACCTGAGCTTCAGTCCGCACCACACATGTGTGAATCAGCTCTAAGGCTTCCTTCGCAGCATGCGTGTAGAAAAACTGATGGAAACTGACGCACAGGTTTCAGTTGCAGAGACATCAGTTTTCATGCGCGCTGCAATAAGTTTTACACACGTTACATATTTCTGTGCAGAAAAAAATCTGCATGTGATACTAGTGTTGTGGTGTGAACAGGGCACATAGAGAACAACTGATTTTGTTGTGCCCTTACAGAACACGTGAAGAAAAACTGACGTCTCTGCACCATGGTGTGAACGGCTCCTAAATCATAAAGTGGAACTAAACCCATTGATTTAATGCTTTCAAAAACAGTTACATTCCTGGAATTCTGAATGTCACATTTGCTTGTGTCTTCTATCAAACCGTCAAACCTTCAAATGTCTGGTGGAATCATAACTGATCACATTTGCAGCACCTTGGCAGTTACAGATCAAACAGAAGCACCTTTCTTGGCTGTAAGGGCTCGTTCACACAATAGTGCAGAGATGTCAGTTTTTCAGCACGTGTTCTGCAAGGGCACAGCGAAATCAGTTGTTCTGTATATGCTCTGTTCACACCACAACACTAGTATCACGTGCAGATTTGTTTTTTCTCTGCAGGAATCTGAAGCGTGTATAAAACTCATTAAAACACGCATGAATACTGATGTCTGCAAGTGAATTGTGCATGTCAGTTTCCATACGTTTTCATGCACATACGGTATGAATGAGCCCTATAGGATAGGAGGGTTTGATTCCGCTGTAAGCAGATCGGCCTCTACACCTTCGGCAGTACCTAAGAATGGAGAGCAAATGAGCATGTGCAGAGCAGGGTGAGACAGTGTATTACTGGTATGGACACTTAGTTTTAATGTTTTACATAGCTATACTTGTAAAAGGTGCCAGCCTGAAGTGGTCTAGCAGGACTTATTTTTCTGACTAAAGTTCCACTTTAAGCACTTGACCTCTGGAAGGTTTTACCCCCACTGTGGCCAGGGTATTTTTACTATTCAGCACTGCACTACTTTACTAGCAGTTTCTGAGTCATGCAACACTGCACCCTAATGAAATTTATATAATTTATTTTACACGAATAGAGCTTTCTTTTGGTGGTTTTTGATCACTACTGGGGTTTTTTTATATTTTATTATATAAGCAAGGAACATTTTGGAAAATATATCCAATAAAATAAAATTTCTTAATAAATTTAGGCCATTCTACTACGTCTTTGTTAAAAAAAAAAAAAAAAAATCCCAATAACTGTATTAAATTGGTTTATGTGAAAGTTACAAATGATGGTATATATACTGGAATTTACGTAGCTATAGGCAGTGATGACTTATGGTGTGGGACAGTCTGGCGCTAACTGACACTGACATTGCTAGTGACAATAGTACAGTGATAATACTGTACTAATGACACTGGCTGGGAAAGGGTTAACTGTGTGCCTAGCAAGTGTAATGTGTGCTGCTTTTTCTCCTTGCTTTTCATGGAGAAGAAACAGCCGTGTGTTTGTAACTAGGGATGTACTGACATTTCGGCAACCGAAACATATCAGCAGAAAATAGCCCTATTGGCTATTACAGTGAGGAACAGAAGTATTTGAACACCCTGCGATTTTGCAAGTTCTCCCACTTAGAAATCATGGAGGGGTCTGAAATTCACATTGTAGGTACATTCCCACTCTGAGACAGAATTTAAAAAAGAATTCAGGAAATCACATTGTATGATTTTTAAAGAATTTATTTGTCTTGCACTACTGAACATAAGTATTTGAACACCTGAGAAAATCAGTGTTAATATTTGGTACAGAAGCATTTGTTTGCAATTACAGAGGTCAAACGTTTCCTGTAGTTCTTGACCAGGTTTGCACACACTGCAACAGGGATTTTGGCCCGCTCCTCCACATAGATCTCCTCTAGATCTGTTAGGTTTCGGGGCTGTCGCTGAGCAACACGGAGTTTCAGCTCCCTCCAAAGATGTTCTATTGGATTTAGGTCTGGAGACTGGCTAGGCCACTCCAGAACCTTGATATGCTTCTTACGGAGCCACTCCTTGGTTAACATGGCTGTGTGCTTCGGGTCGTTGTCATGTTGGAAGACCCAGCCACGACCCATCTTCAATGCTCTGACTGAGGGAAGGAGGTTGTTGCTCAAAATCTCACAATAAATGGCCCCATTCATCCTCTCCTTAATACAGTGCAGTCGTCCTGTCCCCTTCGCAGAAAAGCAACCCCAAAGCATGATGTTACCACCCCCATGCTTCACAGTAGGGATGGTGTTCTTGGGATGCAACTCATCCTTCTTTTTCCTCCAAACACGACGAGTGAAGTTTAGACCAAAAGGTTCTACTTTGGTCTCATCTGATCACATGACTTTCTCCCATGCCTCCTCTGGATCATCCAGATGGTCATTGGCAAACTTCAGACAGGCCTGGATATGTGATGACTTGAGCAGGGGAACCTTCCGTGCAATGCCTGATTTGAAACCATAACGGCATAGTGTTCTACCAACAGTGACCTTTGAAACTGTGGTCCCAGCTCTCTTCATGTCATTGACCAGCTCCTCCCTTGTAGTTCTGGGCTGATTCCTCACCTTTCTTATCATCAGTGATACCCCACGAGGTGAGATCTTGCATGGAGCCCCAGTCCGGGGGAAACTGACAGTCGTCTTTAGCCTCTTCCATTTTCTAACAATTGCTCCAACAGTTGATCTATTTTCACCAAGCTGCTTGGCAATTGCCCCGTAGCCCTTTCCAGCCTTGTGGAGGTCCACAATTTTGTCTCTGGTGTCCTTTGACAGCTCTTTGGTCTTGCCCATGGTAGTAGTTGGCGTCTGACTGACTGTGGGGTGGACAGGTGTCTTTAAAGAGCTCAGACAGGTGCTACAAAGTTAGATTGAGTGGAGTAGAGGTGGACTTTTTAAAGGCACAGTAACAGGTCTTTGAGAACCATAATTCTTGCTGTTTCTTAGGTGTTCAAATACTTATGTTCAGCAGTGCAAGACAAATAAATTCTTTAAAAATCATACAATGTGATTTCCTGAATTTTTTCTTCTTTCTTTTGTCTCTGAGTGGGAATGCACCTACAGTGTGAATTTCAGACCCCTCCATGATTTCTAAGTGGGAGAACTTGCAAAATCACAGGGTGTTCAAATACTTCTGTTCCTCACTGTATATCTGCTGATAGGAAAAATGTAGCCGGTACAGGGGACTGCGTGTACTGCAGATGTGATGGGGGCAGCGGAGAAAGGCAGGAGAAGAGGAGTGTTTACAGTGACTGGCTGTCACTTTGTCAGTGCCAGTTTTAAATGTAATTACTGGCTTTTTTTTTTTTTTTCTTCACTATAGCTCAGAGAATCAGCTGTCACTTTCCCCCTAGCTAAAAGAAACAAAGTTTCCTTTTAGTTTCTTTCACGGGTTAAAGGAAACAAAGTTTCCGGGAAAGTGACAGTTACTTCTGTGAGCTATAGTGAAGGAAAAAAAAAGCCGGCAATTGCATTTAAAAATCAACACCGACATACAGTGACAGCCAGTGAAGGAGCCTCTCTGTATACACTGCTTCTCTCCCCACCCCTTCCCCCCTAGAAAGAGGACCTGTCACTCCTATGCTATCACATAGGGGATTATTGGTCCCCTATGTGATAGCAATAAAATCATAAGTTAAAAAAATAAATGAAAATATACATGAAAGTAGAAAAAAAAAAAGGAAGAAAATTGGAACCTCCCCACCCCCACATACTCGTTTCGGCACCAGAATTTTCATTTCTGTGCATCACTGTTTGTAACACACAGAACTCTGTGCTGTGATTGACCACAGCTGATCAGCAGGCTTCAGCCAAAATTATTGGCTGAAATCTTTTGACAAATTTGTGGTATGTCAAATCACAGAATCGGTGAGCAGGGGACACGCATGCATGAACACCCGGAAACCGAGAAGTTCACTGCGACATACGGGTACGTCGTCATGCCTGGCTGTGTTGCCTGCTTGCAGTCAATGTACTGTGGGGGCAGCAAGTGGTTAAAGTCATAAACCTCAGACGCGACCTTTTAGTGGTATTTGATCACCTTTGCAGTTTTTACTTTATGTATGACAGGTACTTATATAGCGCTGTCAATTTATACACTGCGTTACATGTATATTGTACATTCTCATCAGTCCCTAACCCTCAAGGGGCGTACAATCTAAGGTCTCTAACTCGCATTCATACATACACATACTAGGGCCAATTTAGACAGGAGCCAGTGAACCTACCAGCATGACTTTGGAGTGAGGGAGAAAACTGGAGTACCCGGAGGAAACCCACGCAGGCACAGGGAGAACATGCAGACTCCAGGCAACCCTAGTACTGCCAGGTGGAAGTGCTAAACATTTAGCCACTTTGAGTTGTAAACAAAAAAAGACATAATTTTGGAAAAAAAAAAACTTTTTATTTTCTACTATAAAACATTTCAAATAAAATGTTTTAAAAACAAATCTCTTCATAATCTTAGGCCAAAATGTATTCTACATATTATTGGTAAAAAAAAAAAATCCCGATAAGTATATATTGATTAGTTTGCGAAAAAGTTATAGCATCTACAAACTATGAGACATATACTGGAATTTTTTAAATTTATTTTTCTTACTAGAAATGGCAGCGATCAGCGACTTATAGCGGGACTGCAATTGTGCAGCAGACATTTTTACACTAACTGACACTTTGTGGGAACCAATGACACTAATACAGTGATGAGTGCTAAAAATATACACTGATCACTGTGCTAATTACACAATGCTTGGGAAGGGGTTAACATCTAGGGAAATCAAAGGGTTAAATGCGTGCCTAGCTATATGCTTGATGTACACTAGGTGGTGCCTAGTATACCTTAAAATGTTACTAAACCCACAAAAATAAAATCAGTCTGTATATGCAGTAAAGCATGCTTGTTATAATCACTGTGGAACCTAAGGGCTTAATCCTCTGCATTGTGTAAAAAGGCTGTTTGATTCCGTCTTCTCTGATCCTCCCCCTCCACTGTCCCCAATTCGTCTGCTGATAGTACAGAGCCCTAGGAGAGACATGCTCAGTTTGGTGTGTATTGCTAGAGAGTTGTTTTGTTGTTTTTTTTTTGGGGGGGGGGGGAGTGTGCATGTGATTGGCACAGGGTCAATCAGTACTGTCCAGACAGAGGCTAAGGGGTCATGCCAAGCACTTGTTAAAAAATTCCTACAAGTTCTAACAAGTGCTTGGCTAGACACTGATAGAAGTCACAAGATTGCTCTAACTGCTAATGAGGAAAGATATTTAGTAGTTTATATTTACTAAAATAATTGCATTTCCATGCTCTGTGTACTGTGGGAGACCAGATATAGTGAATGCAGGGTCCTGGGTTTAGTAACACTTCGGGCTCCTTTCACACTGAACTGAGCGTTTTTCAGGTGTTTTTTTCAGGCATTTTGTGAGCTGATTTTTTTTTTTTTTTTTTAAGGTTTGGTAATATCATAGGCATTTTTTCAAGCATTTTTCTTTTAGGCATTTTTGCAGTAGCAAATAGAAATAGCTGCTGTTTGAGATGAAAATGCTTAAAAAAAAAACACTCATTCTCACTGTTCAGGCGTTTTCTGTTCAAGTCTATGGGGACAAAACACTCAGATGAAAGAAATGTCAAATTCTCCTTCTAGCACATACAGGAGAAATGAATATCTTTATACAAACATTTTATGGCAGCAGCTCTACTGAAATAGCTGGTTCCTCCCATCAGTAGCAAAAAATATTGCTAACAATTCTGTGAGTGCTTGCCCATTCTCATCACATGCTTGTCTACAGCCATATTGACATAAAAGTAGCCTTTCTTTATTTACATTTCTAAAACATTGTATCAAATTGCAACATCTGAACAAGTACAATAGGATTTCATTGACACTGGCCATTTTTAGGCTGGATTCATACCTCACCGCATCCCTGTGCAAATCACGTGAATTCTGTGCGGTGCGATTTGAGCCATACATTTTGGATCGCTCAAATTGCACCGCACAAAGGTGCAGGACCCTTTTTTTGGTCCGCACTAGAATCGGATCGCATGGGTATTCACACTTATGCGATCCGATTCTGCACATCGCACCGCGTTTTGCTGACCGATTTCGAGGTGGTGTTAACATTCACACCCGCAGCAGTTCGCATGAACGAGGTGCGATTGTGATGTGGTGCGGAATTCGCACAGAAAACTCTGAAAATTTTGCACTGCATCAGTGTGTACCCAGGCTCACAGTTGCTATTTTTGGCTATTGGCGGTTTTTTTTATACAGTCAGTAAACCCCCCAAAACACCGCTAAATGCTAATGCAAAAACACTGAAAA
Organism: Staurois parvus; assembly: GCF_062004578.1. Lineage (NCBI taxonomy): Eukaryota > Metazoa > Chordata > Amphibia > Anura > Ranidae > Staurois > Staurois parvus. The sequence goes on along the minus strand of NW_028318083.1, from coordinate 8,207,237 downwards.
ACCTCACGGTATTAAACGTCCAGTGTGCATGGAGCCTAAAATAAATTATATATATATATAAAAATAAAATATTTTTTGCTCAAAAGTCCACAAATGCAGGTTTACGGAGGTTTACCGTGTTTTGCCGCGTTTTTCAGCGTTAGAGCGTTTTTGTTTTTTTTTGCTCAAACGTACAAAAACACCAGTTTGACGCGTTTCACTGCTTTTTTCAGCATTGGTGCGTTTTTACAGCTAAAAAACTCCTCTAGAAGCCCACTAGTTCTGGGGGTTTTTTCCTGCCAAAAAACACTGATTACAGCCTATGCGTGCATGGACACATAGGATAACATGCTGGGGGGTTTACTGGCTGTAGAAAAAAACCGTCAAAAGCCACAAACAGCTGCTGTAAAAACGTCAAGTGTGCATGAGGACTGTGCCCTGTTCCTGTTTGATTTGGGATCAGGGTTCTGATGTAGCAACTCTGCTAACGCCTGGCGTGTCTCCTGGGCTTGAAAGTCCCACATTGAACATCAGTTCATATGCAGAATATCTGTTTTAGGTGTGCATAAATAAAGTTGTCAAGTAGATGGCTACAGTGCGGTTGTCCAGTTCTGGGAGGGCGATGATTGGTGCCCATCAGTGCAGCAGCAGCAGTGCCCACAAGTGCCACCTCATCAGTGCTGCCTATCCATGCCACCTCATCAGTGCCCATCAGTGCTGCCTAACAGTGTAGCACATCAACGCACATCAGTGAAGGAGAAAAATTACCTGTTTGCAAAATTTTATAATAGAAACCAAGAAAAACTTTTTTTTTTTTTTAAACTTTTTTGCTCTTTTTGTTTATAGTGCAAAAAATAAAACACAAAGTGGTGATTAAACACCACCAAAAGAAAGCTCTATTTGTTTGAATAGAAATTTCATATGGGTACAGTGTTGCATGATCGCGCAATTAACAAGCAAAGTGCAACAGCGCTGAAAATTGACCTGAGAACGAAGGGGGTAAAAGTGTACGGTAGGCAAAAAAATAGACCTATCGCCTGTAGCTACCATAAAGGCTTTATATTCACTATTTTCACTAGAGTTTCACTACTGTGCACCAGGTTCTGCGCTGCCATCTTCCTCCCTGAAAGTATTGGGAGCTGGTTGTCTCTGGTTCTTGCATCTGCTCCCCTGATGATATGGTGAATGTGGTGTAGATTACTCCTGAAGGCTGCATGTAGCTGGGGGACATCATTCTTGCCTAGGGTGACAAATAAATAAATAAATAAATATGCAATTGTGTGAAAGGAGGGAGTAGGAGTAAAGTGATGAAAAGTGGGTCAGGAGAGTAAGGGCCCGCTTTAAATCGTAGAGAAGTGTTAAAAGCCCTGTTGGTTAATTTTGCTGTGTCTTGAAGGCTAAATAGGAATCGAGAGGAATTCTCTATAAAGGGGGGTTTCCCTTTTAGACAATTGTCGCCTGAACAGGCATCCACATTTTTAGTTTTACACTGGAAGCTGGCCGGTTCAGCAGGGACCAGCTGAATTTCTTTTTTTTTTTTTTTCCCAAGAAATTTTTTATTGAGATATGAAAGGCATAACAAGTCATAAACAAATACGGATCGCAGTCCGCGCAAGTCTTTAAGCATGTTCTCCCGTAACGCAGACGGGATCAGGACATATAAGTAAATCGTAGCTCAACCTGAAATACAGTCCTAAGGGGAAGGCATAGTATATACCCATAGCAATGATGTTAGCAGTATGTAATTTATAGAAATACGGGGTACAATAGTCCTTGTGTAGGGAGATCTAAAGAAACAGGACAGTGAGGTATATAACAATAGTCGTGTCAACTCAAGGCATATATGTCTTAGGATTCCGTACCTGAACATTATAGATTAGATTTGAGGAGTATTGTTACACCTGTGTGTCTGTAAGTACTCTGTACCTTATGAAAAATATAGTTAGTTAGAATATGGTAAAGAGGTGAAAGAGAGAGAAAGAAGAGATGGGAATGAGACGAGCAAGGGAATGGAGGAAGAGTATGAGGAAAAATATCATAGTGGGGCGAGGAGGGACGTAGGGGACGAATACAGAGGGAGAGAGAGAGAGAGAGAGAGGGGGAGAGAGGAAAAAAAAAAAAAAAAAAAAAAGAAGGGGGGGGGGGGGGAGGTGAATGGGGGAAGGATGAGGTATATAACTAAATAGGCACAACCAAACCAGTCATATCAGTTAGCAGCTTCCAGGCTGAGACAGATTCAATCTTTACTTAGAAATACAATTTCGTTAAAGTCCCGTAATGGAACTATTCCTGAGGTGAACGTTCTAGGGGTTTCCGTGTCACCAAATCTCCTCTCGCTCATTCCTTCATTAGACAATGATAAGTATCGGTAGTTTGGAAATAATTCCAACACGCCCAAGTCTTCCTGAATCTCTCGGGGTGTTCTTTTGCCACTGAAATCAGCTCCTCCATCTCTGCGATCCTGATGATCCTAAGAATCCACTCTCGCACGGTGGGAACGTATTCCGATCGCCAATGGACCGGAATACACTGTAGCTGAATTTCTATCCATCTATGGCCATTCCAGCTAGAGAGGAGTTAGTCTAATGTTGGAAATTTTGCACTCGGTCAGCACATGCAGCCAATGGGCAGCAGAGCTGGTCAGTGTATTTTGACAGAATAGCGCAGCGGGGAGAATTCTTTCTTCCTTTCATTTTGAATGTGTGGATGATAATCTATCTTTGGCCAGTTTTACAATCTACATTTGTTCTAGTAGAAATTCAATGGTCAATAGAGCAAATAGGAAGGATGCCTTTACTTAGTAGCGACACAGGCAGTAAAAAAAAACTTGACAGACGTATGCAAGCTGGAAAAAAAAAGTTTGGCTTCATATTAGCTATAATATTGTGAGGTTTATAATTTTCAAATTTGTGGGCAGCACAGTGGCTAAATGGTTAGCACTTCCACCTGGCAGTACTAGGGTCGTTGGCTCGAATCCCAGCCACGGCACCTCCTGCCTGGAGTTTGCATGTTCTCCCTGTGCCTGCGTGGGTATATATATATATATATATTTTTTTTTTTTTCAAAATTGTCTGTCTTTTTTTGTTTATAATGCAAAGTGGCTAAATGGTTAGCACTTCCACCTGGCAGTACTAGGGTTGCCTGGAGTTTGCATGTTCTCCCTGTGCCTGCGTGGGTTTTCTCCGGGTACTCCGGTTTCCTCCCACACTCCAAAGACATGCTGGTAGGTGAATTGGATTCTGTCTAAATTGGCCCTTGTATATGAATGTGAGTTAGGGACCTTAGATTGTACGCCCCTTGAGGGTTAGGGACTGATGTGAATGTACAATATATATGTAAAGCGCTGCGTAAATTGATGGTGCTATATAAGTACCTGAAATAAATAAATACATTTCACAAAGCATTTCTTTACAAAATGGCTTTTTGGATCAACTACAATCTTAGTGTAGTCTGAAATACTACATCCTTATAATTATTTTATGTGCAATGAGCCTAACATGCAGTTCATCAAACCTGCCCCCCCCCCCCCAACATAATTATGGCAACTGCACTGTTTACATCTGACAGCTTCCTCTTTATCTAGGGGGAAGTCATAGTAATTGATCAGAAGGCTCCAGCTCAGTTGATTGATTTTTCTTCTGAAAACAACTGACCAGAGAATGACTTGTAACATTGCAGAGTTCTCATTGATGTGTTTTTTTTTTTTTCCTGATCATTGCAAGTGTTGTTTTTGAACAGTCACCTGGCTGATCCTAAAAAAATGTATCCATCTTTGGCCAGCTTTCCACTCCACGTTTGTTCTAGTAGAAACAATGGTCAATAGGGCAAATAGGGAAGGTGAATTTATTAGTAGCGACACAGGCAGTAAAAAAAAAATACTTTGTTTCTGGACACTGGAAACTGTTTTGTAAATCGATTTGGCTATTGGGCGGTGGAAGGCTACCCAAAGATAGAGGGCAGCCCTATGTGAAGAGAAGGGGGAGGACACTACAGTCACCTGCTCATCAGTCTAAATATGAGCAGGTGGCTGAAGTCCTGATATGACAGACTTTTTTTTAACCATTCACTTCCAGCAGTCTGTTCTTTGTGAAACTTGCCTGACAGAGCTTGAAAACACTATATCTTACTTAGTAGAAAGCTATGCCTGTGTGCTGTTCTACCCTCTTTCCCCCTAATCTTATCAGTAAGTAATTATGCAACCTGGTTGATAACCCTTTCACTGCCAGACCAATTTCTTGTATTTTTTTTTATCACATTTAAAAAATTTTTAGTTCTGAAGATTGGGGGTAAAAAAAACACTTTATGTATTTTCTGAAAGCAGAAACCCTAGAGAATAAAATAGTGGTAGTTAAAATTTTTTATGTTACACAATATTAGCGAAAAGGTCTAGGAAACACCAAATTTCAGTAAAAAGTACACTAAAGTTAATTCTAGGGTACACAAACACATTAAATTACCCATTTTTTTGTAAAATATAAAAGATGAGTTATCCAACATGTCAAGGCTTAAAATTGCATGCATCTGTGAAATGGCTACAAACTTCAGTACCCCATATTTTTCATAGGCAATGCTATAAAAGTTTCCTATAGGTCATCTGTTTAGCAGGGACAGAACGTCCCCTATGTGATGATTTTTTTTTTTTTGTGACAGGTTCTCTTTAGTGAGACATCCAGTGGTCTAAAGGTGACCTGATGTCTCACCTGTCCTTTAAATAATTTAATGTAGTACAGATCGCACTGCATTACATTCTTTCATTGCCAAACACACTGGGGGACAGTGACATGAGGATCTTGAAGTGATGTTGCTTCTAGGTCAGAAAGAAGAAGTGGAGGAGAGTGGACACATGTCCCATGCCAGTCCCAAGTGCGTCGATGGGCACATGCAGCTGGGGGGAGTGATGTTGTATGCAATCGGGCGGCTGCACAGCCACTATCTGACAGTCAGGAGTCAGCTTGTCAGGTCTATACATGGGGTGTGTGTAAGTCCTCATGCACACTGGATGTTTTTACAGCGGCTGTTTTTGGCCTTTGATGTTTTTTTCTACAGCCAGTAAACTCCCAGCATGTTATCCTATGTGTCCATGCACACATAGACTGTAATCAGCATTTTTTTTTGGCAGGGGCGATTTCTGGGTGAAAAAACCCCCCAGAACTAGTGGGTTTCTATAGGAGTTTTGTAGCTGTGAAACGCACTAACGCTGAAAAAACGCAGTGAAACGCGTCAAACTTTGTACGTTTTTGGAGCAAAAAAAAACAAACCTAAAAACCGCAAACGCCGCTAAATGCTAATGCAAAAGGCTGAAAAACTCACACTTTTAACGTAACTTTACACAGCTAATGTTACCAGCGTTCTTAAAATGTCCATGGAGCCTAAAACTCCCCTTTGTTGGGTCAGTCCGATGTATGCGCCTGGTAGTAAAAGAGGTAGTTTTTTTTTTTTAAATTTTATGCCTTGTATGCTTTAGCAAGTTCTTGAGCCATCACATATCCCAAAAATAAGAGCATTATTTTGCATTTCAGGGCAGTGGGCAGGGCCATGTAAATTATTGCATTGCATCAAAACCATATGCACATTCAAAACCACTGGTGTATAGTGCACATAGCCTTACTATTGCACAGCCATATATTCCAGACAGCAGTTTGGAAAAATAAGATGTAAAATTACATCTTATTTTTGGAATGTTTAGTTGGGGGACTTTCCTTCCCACCATAATCTTGTATAGTTGTACTGTCTCTTTGGGTCCTAAACTCTACTCATTAGAAGCCATAGTTTTCATACATTGCACTTATGGCCAAATAGTCTGAAAGAGTTGTATGCGATTTAGAATAAATGGCTCTTTAATAGCTACAGTATATTTGCACTATACACTAGCAGTTTTTAATGAGCATCTGACTAACGGGGTGTAAAGCAATGATTTGCATGGCTCCTCTCGCTGACTTGAAAAGAGGAAAAATCCTTTTATTTTTACATATGTGATGGAATGAGACATGTGAATGCCTTTAAGAAGGCTGTACTGCGCTTTGCACTGATTAAAGTATGGCTTTTTTTCTGCTTTAGTCCCTTTACACTATAGCCTGTATGGTTATACTGCTATATTTGTACATAGAAAACTTAATTGAACTAACATTTGTGTATTTTTTTTAAGAGCACTTTAGAGTTTAAGTTGTAAAAATCAGATTTAAAGCTTTTTACACTTGTTTGGCCGTAATGTAACTGAGATGTGTTGATCTTGTTTACAGAATGGAAGATGGTGATATATCTGAGAGGAGCATTGATGAAAATGGTGAAGTATCAGAGGAAGAACAACCTCAGATTAAGCACAATAAACACAAGAAAAAGAAACACAAGCATCGAAGCAAGCATAAAAAACACAAACACTCTTCTGAAGAAGACAAAGATAAAAAACACAAACATAAACATAAGCATAAAAAGCATAAACGGAAAGATGATGGTGACAAAGATGACATTTCACCTTTAAAAAGAGCAAAGCTTGATGACTTTGCATTGCTGGAGGACCTTGAAAAGCAAAGAGCTTTAATTAAAGCAGAACTTGATAATGAGTTAATGGAAGGTAAAGTGCAGTCTGGCATGGGCTTGATATTGCAGGGGTACAATTCAGGGTCTGAAGAAGAAGGGGAGATTAATGAAAAAATTCGCAATGGCAAAAGAGTCTCCAAATCAAATGCAAAAGCAAAACAGGATCTTTACTCAAAAAATACTTCTAAGAAGAGGTCTAGGAGCAAGTCCAAAGAGAAGACGAAGCACAAGACAGAAAAGAAAAAACCTAAAGCCAATAATGAAGCTGTTAAAGAAAAACCACCTAGGAGTAGGTCCAAGGAACGGCGAAAATCTAAAAGTCCATCTAAAAAGAATCGATCCCAAGAGCAGCCAAAAAAGTCGCCAGCATTGCGAAGGCAATCTCCTGAAAAAAATATAAGGTCTAAGTCACCTCCTGAGGATAGAGTCAAACCAAGGAAGAAATCGCCAGTAGTTACTGAAAACAGAACAAAAGATCGTACAAGGAAGTCTAAATCTCCTTTGCCAAGGCGAAGCAAATCCAAAGAGAGGAGATCAAAGTCTAAAGAGCACAAACCCAGGAGGTCTGATTTAGAAAAGGAAAAGAAGCTCCTTCCTAAGTCACCTTCAAAAGATGCCTCTTCTGGCAAAGAAAACCGCTCACCAGGACGTCGACCTGCCCGCAGCCCAAAAGCAAGAAGTCTGTCTCCCAAACAGCGTGATAGGACTTTAAGGCATAGTAGATCCCCACTTGCTCATGATAGGAAAACTAAACAATCACCCGCTCGAACACAGTCCTCTCCAAGAAGAGCAAAGAGCAAGTCTGCAGAAAGGAAAAGACGGGAACCAGAGAGAAGGCGTTTGTCTTCACCTAGGTAATCAAATTTATGCTTTCGTTATGCTTTTAGTTTATGAAAGCGGTGAATGGTAATTTACACCCTGTTCCAAATTATTATGCAAATGATATTTTTCTCATTTACCTAAATAATTGATGTAAATAACAGTCAGCATAATTTTCATGTTATCAACTATTAAGAGTACAATTCAAATTTTATTGAACAAACCTTCTAATGATAACAGGATTTTTGTTAAACATAAAACACTTACAATGCACTGTTCCAAATTATTACGCACAGTAAGTTTCAAAACACTTCATAGGTTGTAAAGAACTGAAAATGGTCATTTGTTGTGTTTGCAGCATATTTACTGAAATCGAAAGCTATTTCAATCAAACTTTTAACAACATTTTAACTTTTTAAACATTTTAACAGGTCACGTTACTTTTTAACATAGGACCCCTTATTTGATAGCAGCTTCACAAGTCTTGCATCCATTGAACTTGTGAGTTTTTGGACAGTTTCTGTTTGAATTTATTTGCAAGATTTCAGAATAGCCTTCCAGAGCTGCTGTTTGGATGTAAACTGCCTCCCACCCTTATAGATCTTTTGCTTGAGGATGCTCCAAAGATTCTCAATAGGATTGAGGTCAGGGGTGGATGGAGGCCACACCATGACTTTCTCTCCTTTTATCCCCATAGCAGCCATTGATGCAGAGGTATTCTTTGCAGCATGGGATGGTGCGTTGTCATGCATGAAGATAATTTTATTACGGAAAGCATAGTTCTTCCTTCTGTACCAGGGAAGAAAGTGATCAGTCATAAACTCCACATGCTTTGCAGAGGTCATCTTTACACCTTCGGGGACCCTGAAGGGGCCGACCAGCTCTGTTCCCATGATTCTGGCCCAAAACATGACTCCACCACCGCCTTGCTGACGTGGCAGCCTTGTTGGAACAGGGCGGCCGTCCACCAACCATCCACTACTCCATCAATCTGGACCATCCAGGGTTGCACGGCAGTCATCAGTGAACAGGACTGTTTGAAAATTAGTCTTCATGCATTTTTCTGCCCAATGCAGCCATTTCTGCTTGTGAGCATTGGTTAGTGGTGGCCGAATAGAAGGTGTATGCACAGTTGCAAGACTCTGGAGGACTCTACACCTTGATGTCCGTGGGACTCCAGAGGCACCAGCAGCTTCAAATATCTGTTTGCTGCTATGTAATGGTATTTTAGCAGCTGCTCTCTTGATCCGATGCATGGATCTGGCAGAAATCTTCCTCAATGTGCCTTTATCTGCACGAACCCATCTGTGCTCTGAATCAGCCACAAATCTCTTAATAGTGCGATGATCACGCTTAAGTTTTCATGAAATATCTAATGTTTTCATACCTTGTCCAAGGCATTGAACTATTTCACTCTTTTCGGCAGCAGAGAGATCCTTTTTCTTCCCCATATTGCTTGAAAATGGTGCTCTGCTTAATAATGTGGAACGCCCTCCTTTAGTAGTTTTTCCTTAAATTGAGCTCACCTGCCAATCTAATTATCACAGGTGTCAGAGATTGTTTTCAGTGATCAAAAGAGCCCTGACACATAATGCCATCCATGAGTTAAACTGAAAAACAAAATATTTAATCTTTGTGACACATAAATAGAATTTGCATAATAATTTGGAACAGGGTGTAAATTGATACTGGCGGCTTTACCGCAGTGTGGTGTATGGCATGCTAACCCAGGATAAACATGGAGACACTGATGAAGCAATGTTTTCACTGATATCTGTCAACCAGCAGATACAGTTCAGTTCATACTGAATTATACTTGTTAATGGTATTTATTCATTTGCCCTGTAGTGGCTGTTTGATCCTTCATGCAGAACCACTGAGACAAGTGAGGATGTGGTTTTTCTGAAACTCCAAAGAACACTTAACTGAAAATTTTAAAGTTGGGTAGAATTAACTAAAACTTTACTTATCTGCTTTGAGAACTGGACAACAGGAAACATATCCTACATGTCCAATGAGCAAATGTCACTGCTCCCATCTACATATATTTTAACAGCTAAGTTTAAAGGTTACGTTCACCTTTAGGAGCATATTACATGTTACACCCATTCTTAGGGTGTAGTATGTAGCATGCTCCTCTGCTGCCCTCTCCTTTCACCAGCACTCTCCGCTTTGTGACAGCGTGTGGGGGATCCTCTCTCTCTACTCGCTTTCACAGTTTGAAAACAGTGCGGTTGTGTGAGCTCCACTCACATGGTAGCATCATTCATTAGCATTGATTCCTGTGAATGAATTAGACTACAAATACCATCAGCCATTATGTCTGATGGCATGTAGTTCTCAGTGAACTGCTAGGGTGCTGGTGAGCGCTCTCGTAGTCCTTTGATCCTTCTTGCCATTTAGTAACTGCCTGCCTGTATCGGATGTACAAGCAGGCAGTTTAATTAGAGTCTGCAGAATCCTGGCATTGCACCCACAATCTGCTGATCATGCGTGCAATACTTTAAAGGCTGCAATGAAAACAATAATACATGCATATTTTACCTGCAAAGAGATGGGCATTTATTTATTTATTTTTTTTTTTACAAAAGGTAAACTTATCATTTAAACAATGCACATTTGTTTAGAGCCTTATTCCTTTTCTACAGCCATCTATGCTGGGAGGATGTTAAAGCAGCCTTACAGCCATCGTACTGCAAAATACCTAATATATAGAAATATGTTTATCAACCATAGACAGCTGATGTGGCAAAACCAATATTTGGGGTTCCTGTACTCAGAATAAATATTATTTAGTGGAAATATTTGTAATAGTATTCTACAAAATAAATTACATCTTAAATAATTCTAAAGTGATTCTAAAGCCTTAAGGTTTTTATGTTTACCTTAATGCATTCTGTGCATTAAAAATATTCAGGCCATTTAAAAAAAACAAATACCGTATTTTTTCGCTCCATAAGACGCACCTGACCATAAGACGCGCCTAGGTTTTAGAGGAGAAAAACAAGAAAAAAAATATTCTGAACCAATGGACTGCAGACACAGTACAGGGGATGACCAGAGACTGCGGACACAGTACAGGAGATGACCAGAGACTGCGGACACAGTACAGGAGATGACCAGAGACTGCGGACACAGCACAGGAGATGACCAGAGACTGCGGACACAGCACAGGAGATGACCAGAGACTGCGGACACAGCACAGGAGATGACCAGAGACTGCGGACACAGCACAGGAGATGACCAGAGACTGCGGACACAGCACAGGAGATGACCAGAGACTGCGGACACAGCACAGGAGATGACCAGAGACTGCGGACACAGCACAGGAGATGACCAGAGACTGCGGACACAGCACAGGAGATGACCAGAGACTGCGGACACAGCACAGGAGATGACCAGAGACTGCGGACACAGCACAGGAGATGACCAGAGACTGCGGACACAGCACAGGAGATGACCAGAGACTGCGGACACAGCACAGGAGATGACCAGAGACTGCGGACACAGCACAGGAGATGACCAGAGACTGCGGACACAGCACAGGAGATGACCAGAGACTGCGGACACAGCACAGGAGATGACCAGAGACTGCGGACACAGCACAGGAGATGACCAGAGACTGCGGACACAGCACAGGAGATGACCAGAGACTGCGGACACAGCACAGGAGATGACCAGAGACTGCGGACACAGCACAGGAGATGACCAGAGACTGCGGACACAGCACAGGAGATGACCAGAGACTGCGGACACAGCACAGGAGATGACCAGAGACTGCGGACACAGCACAGGAGATGACCAGAGACTGCGGACACAGCACAGGAGATGACCAGAGACTGCGGACACAGCACAGGAGATGACCAGAGACTGCGGACACAGCACAGGGGATGACCAGAGACTGCGGACACAGCACAGGGGATGACCAGAGACTGCGGACACAGCACAGGAGATGACCAGAGACTGCGGACACAGCACAGGAGATGACCAGAGACTGCGGACACAGCACAGGAGATGACCAGAGACTGCGGACACAGCACAGGGGATGACCAGAGACTGCGGACACAGCACAGGAGATGACCAGAGACTGCGGACACAGCACAGGAGATGACCAGAGACTGCGGACACAGCACAGGAGATGACCAGAGACTGCGGACAGTAAAGGAGATTACCAGAGACTGTGGACCTTTGGGGAGGGGTAACGGGTACCTGAATTTGACAGGTACCTGCTCCCACTTCCGCGGAGTTGTCCTTCCTTCCTTCTTCCCGTGGCGGCTTCTGTGACAGCCGGGTGCCCACTGCGCATGCGCGAGAAGCGCTGCGCTTTGTGAATTGCCCGGAGCCTTCTGGGACCTGTCGTGTCCCAGAAGACACCGGACCATTCACAAAGCGCGGCGCTTCTCGCGCATCTCCTGGTTTAGAGGCAGACTGGCCTACAGAAGTCCGTAGGGCTATATTGTACAGGCACGACCAAGACAGGGATGTTTACTACACAATGTAAACAAACACTTGAGGTTGCTGCTTTCGAATCTTGATAATTATGAATCTGTAGAGGGTGGGATTGTTTAGGGAAGCTTAAAGGCGCAAACCCTGTACTTAAATTTTATATAATATATTTTTTTTTTCTAAAAATGCCAAGACATTCCAAAAACCCCTCTGATCACCCTTTTGAAAAGTAGACACACCAGATAATCTGCATTTGTTTTTGGCACAAATTTTCTGGAAATGGAAAAATATGCTGGTATGAAGGTGGGTAAATATGGAACCTGGTAATGCTGCATTAGATACAGTGCATCATTAAATGTACAGGTTACATACATAGGGAGGGAGAGGTGAAGGAGTTGATATACAGATCACATTAAAACAGACTATGACATGTATTTGGGGGGGGGGGGCAAGGGTTGACAAACCAACCCCACATTCAGTTTAAGGCAAGCCATAGATGATTTCATTTTCTTTCCCGCAATCACAGGTTGCAAGAAAGAAAATCGCTAGACTCTCCCATCAACACAGTCAGTGTTGATGTGGAAAACCCTTCTGCAGAGCTATTGTGTTATGCTGGCAGAGAGGCTTCCCTACCAGCAGAAAACAATGATTACTGCTAGCGGCTATAGCCACCGGTAGTAATCACATGCAACAAATCTGAGAGTCTGGTTGTACTAAAGCCAATTGATTGATCGACTTCAGTACACCTATCCTACCCATACATGGATCAAATATTGACTGGTTCTGGCTGAACTGGCCAAGATTCCATCCATCTTTGGCCTTAAGAACTTGTATCCTTCTTTTTTTTTTTTTTAAGTCCGCGGACGTAAGAAAAACCCGTAAGTGAACAAAAAACGTGCTAGTGCAAAACCAACACAAAAAAGTGCACTTAGGGGTGTGCTTTGTCCACCCCCGAAGGGGTAGGATCTCTACCCTGATCCCCCGTGGCACGAAGCTCCTGACAGGGATTAAGGTTCCGTGTGGTCCTCCTAGCCAAAAGGCCTGGTGGACCCCTTTCCTTGTGGCTAGCCGAAGCCAGCCACCAAGTACTAGCTAAGGGGGCTCTCCTGAAGAGAAAACCCCCTAGGGACAGGGGAGGAAGGAACCAAAAGGCCACACATCCTCCCCCTAGACTTCAGGGTAGGCCCGAGGACCCACACCCTACCATCCGTGAGAAAAGAAAACACACACATAAGTGAAAGTGAACAAACCTGGAAGAAAAAATAAGTTAAATAAATAAAAAAAAAAAAAATGGCCGTGCAATTGTGCACTGGCTCTAGGCCCTGAGGCCTGTAGCATAAAAATTGCCCTGGACTTAGCCAAAAGGCCTAGCCCTAAAAGGTGCAGTGCAGAAAAAGTGTTTGGATCAGTGACCATGTGCACATTTCACACTTCCCATCCCCATGTGCTACTAAGAGCACCCCTGAGGCGACCACTCAGGGGGCACTGGTCCGCGGACTCTCTGCCTCCCCGGCCCCTGGCCAAACAAGGTAGATCCGTTCAAACCAGGAGGAACTGGGCCCCTCTGGTTTTCCAGGGGGAATTACTCCCGGGCCCCAATTGCTTGTGGGTGCCTCGGTTTCTGTTCCAGCCTGTACTAACCATCAGGACCCCCATCATACCAGAACAGATACTACACTTGATCTTAGCCAAAAGGCCGAGAAGCGAACTTGTATCCTTCTGCTGATCCTTAAATTATTATTTTTGATAAACTTCTTCACAATGCAGGAAGGACAGGCTTGCAGATGTGAACAGTACACTGTTTACATTTGTGATTGGTCATCTTCGAATTTATAAGGTATGTACACAGTGTTTGTGATCTGAGAGGTCCAATGATAAATGACATTAACAAGAGCATTGGCCACTTGGGGGTTTTTTTCTTGCATTGCAACCACTGTTACAGCATACATTGGTAGTCAAGTGGTTATATATTATATATATTTCCCTGAAACCATAATAATATCCTTGTAAACACCACCATTTATGTGCAAATGTATCCTCCACTACAATAGTTTGCTCTTGGTTCATTTCAGGAGATTCTTCTGGCTGGTGCCAGATACTATCACAGAAAAAGTTTGTAAATTGCTTCTGTCCCTGGAACAGTATTGGGATATTTTGAGAGTGGTTTTTTTTTTTCAGGTTTCTTCCATTTGGCAAAATTCTCCTTTTTCATTAGGTTTGAGAAATATTGCAATAGTCATTGAATATATTCATCGTTGCTTAAACTCCAAAATGTGTTGGGTGTGAAATTTTTTTTTTTTTATTTAATTAAACCTTGGTACCCCTTAAAGAAAACCTGGTAGAAGAATATGTTGGCTGATATTGCTTCCTTTTAAAACAACAAATATGCAGATAATAGGCGTTGACATCACTTGCTACATGCCTGTTCTGTAGCAGTTTGTTCTGAAGAGGACAGCAGCAATGACAGCTTGCATAATTTTCTCATAAAAGCTATCATTTTACTCTGTGCCAAGGTATTCATGCACACAGCATAAATCAGCTGTGCTTAAAAAGTGAAAAGAAATTCTGTGGTCTGTGTTGAAGTTTTATGGTTACTTTTACAAGTTTATTGTCCATAAGGTATTAAAGTTACTTTTATTTAGATCACGAGCCAGAGATGAAGGACTTACAAGACATGATAGAACAAAGGAAGCGAGTCCTCCTCGGTGGTCTCCTAGAAGACGTTCAAGTAGGTCACCTCTTAGAAGAAGATCAAGGTCACCTCTTAGGCGAAGTAGATCCCCTCGTCGAAGAAGCAGATCTCTTCACAGGAGGTGAGTTAATTGTGCAAATGAAAAGTCAGCAGTTGGTTTGGATTTCAGTTAAAGTGACACTAAACTCTAGTTTAGCTTCCGCTACATTTCTTTTTTTTTAGCGTTCTCCGTGGTCCCACTGAATGTAACAAAACCACCCTTTGCTCCTGAAATGGACTAGGGACTATGAACAATGGGATGTGTAGTGTGCATAAAGCAGTGCACATGACCGCCAACATGCGCTTCTTATTAAAAAAAAAAAAAAAAGGAAAAAAATGAGGTTTGGAAGCTCACAGAGGACATTACAAGAAGGCAGAAAAACACAGTAAGAAACAGCTTCATGAAAAGATGATTAACCACTTCCGCGCCACCCTATAATAGAAGTGCTGTTACAGGGCGGTATGGGTGTGCAAAATCATGTCTATATACACGTTATTTTGTAGTTCTGGGCAGGGGGCTTTTTATTAGCACTGATCACTGTAATGGTGTCATCTGGGATGTCAGTGACACCAAGTCAGTTCCTTCCGGTGTCAGAATGCCCGCCGCATTCACCCTATAAATTGCTAGTAAAAAAAAAACCTATAACTTTCATGTAAACCAATTAATTTACACATATTGGGATTTACAGAGAATACATTTTGGCCTAAATTTTATGACAAAATTTGATTTTTTAAAAATTTTTTACTGGACATGTTTAATAGCAAAAAGTCAAAAATATTGTTTTTTTTTTTTTTCTCAGAATTGTTGGAACTTTTTTTTTTTTTTTTTTTTTAGCAGCGCAAACAAAAAAAAAAATACCCACACAGGCAATCAAATACCACCAAAAGAAAGCTCTATTCATGGGAAAAAAAGGGACAAAATTTAATTTGGGTGCAGCGTTGCATGACCTCGCAATTGTCAAAATAACGCAGCTATGTATCGCAGAAAATGGCCTGGTCGGGGGGGGGGGGGGGTAAATCCTCAGGAGGGCAAGTGGTTAAAGGGCCATTAGGTAGTGGATGTGTATGAGTTAATTTAGAGAACAAGGATATCTTTGAGTGTCACTTTATTTCCAAATCTCTTCTAATTTTAAAGTAGTCCCTCAAATACCTGTTGAGCCTGTCAGCAAAGTGCACCTCATTCAGCTTCCTGTAATGGCGTGGAGCACTGCTGCACTACTAAATTCAGAATAGGGTTGCCATTGTCATGTAGGCTTTTCCCATCTGCATTATTACTGCTGATTCACAATCAACACCTGGCCGTTTGTAGTCCTGCTGACTTTCTGTTGCTGAAACCCTCCAGTTGTAAGCTGCAGTGTCTGGTGGGGGGAATTGAGACACAAAAATTTTGGCTTAGTCAAGAAGGTAGAGTAAGATTTTTGTTTTGTTCATTAGGCTTGTGCACAATATAGTGACTGAGTTTGGTATTTGTCTAGATTGTCATACAAGAGTCTTTAGTTGTACTTTAACACTAAACTCCCTCTCTCCCCATATATAATGAAGCTAATTGTTTCTCCTTACCGTGTCTCTATGATATCACAGGGTCTGCTTTAGAAGTGTTCTTAGCTGGAGCCTGTACTTGTAGGGTGCCCTGTCAGAGCTAATGTTGGTGGGACTGTGGGTGCCTGCATGGTCAGTAACAGGCGAGCAAGAAACTCCATCATGTCTGTACAACAAAGGAAAGCTGCATTGTTCTACTGCCAGTGTCAATAAACACATATAATTCCTTGCTACCAGTGGAGTGATCGTTCTCTGACTCCTATACAACCAATCAATTATCCACTCATCTTCTTCTGTGACCGTATTCAGACCATATTTCACCACAGATAACTTTCACTCTGTTCAGCTAATAGTGTGAATGTAGGGAAAGTTGGCTGTGATGAAATCTGAATGCTGTCACAGAAGCAGAGGAGTGGTAGTTGTTTTAGTCATGAGACTGAAAGAGTGCTCCAACGGTAACTGAATCGGAGAGGGAAGGAAGTAGGCTGAGCACTCTGACAGCTTCCCTACCTCTCCTGTATTACAGGGTGTAAACTGACAGTGTTAGGGAAAGGTGAGCAGCAGCATTGCTTGTACCACTGTCATTCTCAGTGCTGTCTGTGTAGGAGTCAGTCTTTAATGTGAACTAGTGAAAGAAAGGCCAGTGCTTGGCAGAAGCCTGCAAGCACCCAAAGCTCTTACACAGCTAGCGGTGATGGCAGAAGTGTTACAAAGGGGCAGTTTTACAACCAGCACATAGCATTGAGCAGGGTGGATTTGATTTAAATCAAACTGATTTAAATCATGATTTAAATCACTAGTCAGTAAGGCTTGATTTAAATCCTAGTTTTCTACATAAAGACTAATTCTTGCTGGTATAACTTTAATATGCAAGTACTGTAGATGAAGATTTTTAGAATAACAACTTTTCATATTAGTTTTTTTTATCCCCAGTTTAATAGGTTAATCATTCATATTTGGACAACTTTTCTGTTGTACTTAGGAAGGAGAAAAATAATCATTACCTTAATAATAACAATTTAAATAGATTTATTCAACTGAAACAATAACATTCCAGCATATGTTATTTGCTTAAACAAACATCCATGTTTGGTAACTAATTTGGCTAAACAAAATCTATATATTTTAAGAAACTTAGACTGTCAGCCCCTTCCTCCTCACACTTAGTTTCACTTTCTTCTTGTGCAGATCTATTCCACTCCAAACAATCAGAAAAATATTGTTTCTATTCTATTCACTGAACTTCCTGAAGCTTAGCACTGAAGGGGTTGATTCTGTATTCATAGGTTTGTAGAAGTTAGGATTAAGGTCTTTTTCTTAACTCTGTTCATGTTATAACATTTTTGCTGTGAAGAAGAGGCATGTGATCTCCGCTGAGTCAAATGCAGTTTTGATAACTGCAAAATAAACCAAGCATCTGTGATAATATCTTGTAGGCAGAGAAACTGCCCAATAATCTAATAAAACCTCTGGAAGAGCATAACATTGTGAATGGATTCATGGAATTTATTTACCAAAACAATTAAACATATACAGCCTTATTCTACATAAATAAAAAACTAATCTTTATTTCATGATGGAATGACCTTTGGATGGTGATATATTTTCCTCAAAAAGCATTTTATTAAAAAAAATCCGATTTAAATAAAAAAAATCCGATTTAAATAAAAAAATCGATTTTTTAATTTTTTTATTTTTTATTATTTTTTTTTAAAAAATCATTGTTTTTTATCCACCCTGGCATTGATTGATCAGTTTTATAGACAGGAAATGAGATACCTTCTGTCAAAAGGCAACTAATGCAGCTAAAACTAAGGAAAAGGAGATTGGGACATGAAAATGTTTATAACAAATTAGTTGTGCTGGAGTCCTTTTGTCCTTGTTGACATGAGTAATATGTTAAAGCTAATTTACAGGTATGCCTGTTTTTGCATAGTTATGTTGAGCCATCTTAGACCAATGTAAGCATATATGTTCAACACCTGGCCAACCCCTGTGGGGGCAGAAAATCACTGTAGTATCCTCTGCTACTACAGTGATCTCTGCTGTCCTTCAGGACCCATGCCGAGTGGCTGCCTTGCTGCATAGTAACCATAGGGGTTGCATACTCTCCTTTGTGACTGTGTTGCATAGTAATTGTATTTTATTCAGTTGTTGGCTGCATTTTAGGTCAACAGCATATATGTTGATGTGCAAAGGTACAAATAAGAATAAATCTGCTTCCAGTCATTGCTTTTTCGATTTTGGCTTGTCTAACAGAGACCGGAGCAGGAGAAGTAGATCACGTCTCAGAAGGAGGTCACACTCACGTAGTGGCCGAACTCGCAGAAGGAGAAGCAGGAGTAAAGACAAAGAAGATAAGTTTAAAGGAAGCCTTTCTGAGGGAATGAAGATAGAACAAGAATCATCTGATGAAAAGTATGAAATGTTTTATAAATAGGCCTTTTGCTACCTGAGCTCTGTTATTTTTAACTGTCTGAGACTCTGTTATGTTTGATTTGCTAAAGAAGTAGAGACCATTCATTTAGCAAAGTGAAACTTTCCTGAGCTTGGTAAGAAGGGGAAGCCTCCACTTTTTAGTCATCCAGTCATTTGCACATTGTTTGGTATTTAGAGTGAACACAGCTTTCACCATATTTACTAGGCTGACTGAGCAGTCTGCTCTTTAGTAAATCAATCGTAGTGTCTTTCACTCAGTGTCCTTGCCATTACCTTGTAATAAAAGGGTCTTAGTGCCTCCTTAGCACTTTGTCTGGTGTGTTGACCATGGCTGAAGGGGTATTTCATGTGAGTGCTATCTCTATCCAGAAAGTATTATAGGCAGAGACACTGAGGCTGATTTACTAAAGGATTTGAGAATATTCACTCAATACATTGTGTGAATATTAAAGAGGATCTTCACCCATAAAAGGAAGTTTCTTCTATTTTTTTTTCTCCCCTAAAATATTTTAGTAAAAGTTTGATAACATTTGTTGTGGCAGCCCTCCACTTCTGATTCCTTACCTAAACAAGGTGCACATTCTCGAATCCTTTATTTAAATCAGCATCACTGATTGGTTGGTTGTGTCTAAGCAGTCTATCTGTGACTCTGGTTTAAGACACCTGAATGGAGACATGCCTTTGGGAAGGGTAAAAAGTACAGTATCTTAAAGAAGTGAGTACACCCCTCACATTTTTGTAAATATTTTATTCTATCTTTTCATGTGACAACACTGAAGAAATGACACTTTGCTACAATGTAAAGTAGTGAGTGAACAGCTTGTAGAACAGAGTAAATTTTCTGTTCCTTTAAAATAACTCACCACACAGCCATTAATGTCTAAACCGCTGGCAACAAAAGTGAGTACACCCCTAAGTGAAAATGTCCAAATTGGGCCCAAAGTGTCATTATTATGTCATATTTTGTGTGGCCACCATTATTTTCCAGCACTGCCTTAACCCTCTTGGGCATGGAGTTCACCAGAGCTTCACAGGTTGCCACTGGAGTCCTCTTCCACTCCTCCATGATGACATTATGGTGCTGGTGGATGTTGGAGACCTTGCGCTCCTCCACCTTCTGTTTTGAGGATGCCCCACAGATGCTCAATAGGGTTTAGATCTTGAGACATGCTTGGCCAGTTCATCATCATTGCCCTCAGCTTCTTTAGCAAGGCAGTGGTCATCTTGGAGGTGTGTTTGGGGTCATTATCATATTGGAATACTGCCCTGCAGTCCAGTCTCTGATGGGAGGGGATCATGCTCTGCTTCAGTATGTCACAGTCCATGTTGGCATTCATGGTTCCCTCAATGAACTGTAGCTCCACAGTGCCGGCAGCACTGATGCAGCCCCAGCCAGACCATGACATTCCCACCACCATGCTTGACTGTAGGCAAGACACACTTGTCTTTGTACTCCTCACCTGGTTGCCGCCACACACGCTTGACACCATCTGAACCAAATCAGTTTATCTTAGTCTCATCAGACCACAGGACATGGTTCCAGTAATCCATGTCCTTAGTCTGCTTGTCTTCAGAAAACTGTTTGTGGGCTTTCTTGTGCATCATCTTTAGAAGAGGCTTCCTTCTGGGATGACAGCCATGCAGACCAATTTGATGCAGTGTGCGGCGTATGGTCTGAGCACTGACAGGCTGACCCCCCCACCCCTTCAACCTCTGCAGCAATGCTGGCAGCACTCATACATCTATTTCCCAAAGACAACCTCTAGATATGATGCTGAGCACGTGCACTCAATTTCTTTGGTCGACCATGGTGAGGCCTGTTCTGAGTGGAACCTGTCCTGTTAAACCACTGTATGGTCTTGGCCACCGTGCTGCAGCTCAGTTTCAGGGTCTTGGCAATCTTCTTATAGCCTAGGCCATGTAGAGCAACAATTCTTTTTCTCGGATCCTCAGAGAGTTCTTTGCCATGAGGTGCCATGTTGAACTTCCAGTGACCAGAATGAGAGAGTGAGAGCGATAACACCAAATTTAACACCTGCTCCCCATTCACACCTGAGACCTTGTAACACTAATGAGTCACATGACATCGGGGAGGGAAAATGGCTAATTGGGCACAATTTGGACATTTTCACTTAGGGGTGTACTCACTTTTGTTGCCAGCGGTTTAGACATTAATAGCTGTGTGTTGAGTTATTTTGAGGGGATAGCAAATTTACACTGTTATACAAGCTGTACACTGACTACTTTACATTGTAGCAAAGTGTCATTTCTTCAGTGTTGTCACATGAAAAGATATAATAACGTATTTACAAAAATGTGAGGGGTGTACTCACTTCTGTGAGATACTGTAGTTATTAAAATTTGTCCACCTTTTGAACTGTTTTTTTTTTTATATATAAAAACAGTAACTTAGCTGAATGTAAACTGTAACTGTCAGTGCTCAAGTATTGGATGGATCACAAAGTTCACAAAAAATGATTTAAAAAAAAATGCTGAATGCAGAATCAAATTCACAGCCTTCCAGATCCCTCCAGACTAGGAAATCTTTGAACAATACAAAAAAAAATAGAGAACACACCGGCATCATGAAATCCTTTATACATCTTTTAACAACATTTTTATCTTGTAATTGCAAAGATACATGGTGAAATTGCATGTTACATGAAATCCATGCAGATGTCCAACTGTTCAACCTTTTATAGCAAATGTTGACGCAGCCTCAAATGTGCACAGCTATATCTATCATAATAAAGACCTAGATGTCATTGTGACAGACTTGGGGGGCAATTTCTTCTATCCAGCTAAATTCTTGGAATCTAGTAAACAGGAAATCAGATGTAGTATGCCATGTACAGAATAATTCTGTTCAGATGTTAATTGGGAAATTACTATATTGAAATCTGACTGTTGGGTTTGTTTTTCAGATTGTTGGTGCACACTTATCAGCTGGCAACCTATTTATAATCTGCATTAGAATAATTCTACAAATTTCAGTTAGGCATTGCAGATCTTTCTGGATCTAAGTATACTGTCTGTAGTAATATGATGTTTACATCTAGTCTTCTAGTATTGTCAGCATTATCTGTCAGCAGCATATTTGGTTCTTAAACTGAACTTACACCTGATAAATTTTACTGTCAAAATTTTTAACCTTGTTATCGACATGTTAAAGGTTGCTTACAGAAAACTGCTTTCAGCTTGTGTATGCCTCCAGCTGGACAGAAAACCAAAAAAACCAATTCTCATTGGTACAGTACAAGACACAGGTAACATATTCACACTTCGTGGGATATACCGGTAGGTGTTTTCCTTCAGGTGATTGGACCTTGTCAAGATTTTCAGGACACGCTCCCCTGGGTCACCTCCCCTATAAGCTTACATCACTCTGAACTGTGAATCCTCCGCTTTATCCTGGTGTCCGAAGGTGATGGACATCTTCTCCTTCGTGAAGAAATCTGCTTCACTAGTTTTTATTGAATTCATCAATCAACACCTCACTGTCTTGTAATGCCTACACAGAAGTAGTGTATTCAATTCAGTGCAACCTCAGTAAAACCTTTGGAGCCATGCCCAGATCCCACGCTGTAGGGATGGCCTGTAATGTTTGCTTCAGATACTGGACGTTCTTCTTGGCACTTGGTTCATTGCTATGGAACACAGTCTCTGAAGATGCCTTTGGGGGTATGCCCACCCAGTTCATGAACGGAGAGGATGTGCAGTCTGTGATGATTGGGTCACTCCTGAAAGGATCTTTGCTGAACTTTATGGTGAAAAAAAGAGTTTGGAAAGAATTGAACTGTTCCTGTAGCTGATCCTGCCGTCTCTATCCTAAACAAACATCACAAGAACTTCCTTATTTTGGTGAATCACCACTTTTACCCTAAGACTGGGGAAGTCCTTTCTCCCCTGCCACTGTAAAGTCCTTACAGGTGCAGGTCTTTTAGGCTGGGGAAAAGGGTTTCCAATTCTTGTCAGTTCAAGGAGCATGGTCGAAAGGAAACCAAGCTCCTCAGCAATATCTTAGAGCTCAGAGCAGTCAGATTGTCCCTGAAGTGTTGGACCCCTCTTCTGAAGGGACACCCAATCCAGGTGCAATCAGACAAAGCCACCAAAGTGGCAAATTTCAACCATCAAGGGCACACGAGCCTGGCTGCCTTGAGGGAAACTCACTGTCCATGGTTTTCTGTGGTCCTCGTCCCGGGAGTGGGCAATTGGCAGGTGAAATATCTCAGCCACCACTACTTAAACCAAAGGTTGTGGTCTCATCCCAATGTGTTCAATCTGATATTCCAAAAATGGAGGAGATTCAAGATGTGGGTATCCTAGCCTCTCTATTCAACAACAAGCTACCTTTGACTGTTGCCAGAACCAGGGATCCTTTAACCCTGGCCTTGGATGTCCTAATCTCGGTTCAGGCTAATTTATCTCTTGCTTCCAGTGCAAATTCTGTCTCACCTGCTCCACAAAATAGAGGAAGAGTAAAACGAAAGGGAGTCTAATGGCACCAAACTGGCCTAGAAGAACCTGGTACACAGACATACCAAAATGTCTGGATGGAGTTGTCCAATCACCTAAAGATACTTTCCTATAAATCATGGTGTATGAATATGTTGCCTGTGTCCTGTACTGTACTCAGATATGAACTTTATAAGTAAGTCAAAATTCCTTTTTTCCATAATTACGTTCTATACTCAAGCAGAGTGAGGAAACATCGGATTCCCTAGTTAGAAGGGAGAGTGTTTCTATAGATAGTTTTGTATTTTATTCATCATGCATTATAGTGAATTAAAACCAGCAAGTCAATGTTATAGAATACGGTCAAAACGAATAATCAAATTCAAGCATTTTTTAAGTCAATGTATTCATGTTTGTTTTTAAGTATAACTAAAAACAAAACTTATTTTTTTTCTTCTTGTTTTGGATAGAGTGTAGAGGAATTAGAACCCACAACAGGTTATAAGTCCTTATGCACACTGGACGTTTTTACAGCGGCTGTTTTTGACCTTTGACGCTTTTTCCTACAGCCAGTAAACTCCCCAGCATGTTATCCTATGTGTCCCTGTGCACATAGACTGTAATCAGCGTTTTTTGGCTGTAAAAAAAATCAGGACTAGTGGGTTTTTTAACGTTGTAAAATGCGGGAAACCAGTGTTTTGGACTTTTTTTTTTTTTATTTTTTTTTAGCAAAAAAATATTTTTGCTTGCTAAAAAAAAAAAAAACAGCGAAAAAACGCCGCTAAACGCTAATGCTAAAACTCTGAAAAAAGATGAAAAACTCAAGTTTTCAACATGACTTTACACAGCTAACGTTACCAGCGTTATTAAAACTCCCAGTGTGCATGGAGCTTAATTGCTGTCTGTGCCCCCCCCCCCACCCCATTAGGAAGATTCACTCTTTGTCATGTTTACCTTTATCCCCAAAAGTGAAAAGAAAAGAAATCACAAATTTTTAGGTTGTGCTCAAAACCATAAGAGAGCTGAAATCTACCAAGGGGGCACTAGTTCTGGTGACAACTTTGGAGAGGGAATTCCTCTTCTTGTTTTGACTATGGGACAGGAAGTGAAGAAAAATATCCCAAACAGAGACATGACATCATAAAACTGACAGGAGTTATAACCTTCCCTTAGCTCTATTCAAAATAAAATAAGAGGTTTTGCCTTTATCTCTAATTTAGGATATCTGTATGTAACAAGGGGCTGTCATTAAATTATCACTAACTTCCATGTATTTGGTATCTTTATTGAATGCATTGAATGTATTGTTCATTCTAAGATTATAGTATAAATTCAGACCAGTGCTTCAAAGTGCCCTTTATTTTAAATAAGTAATTTTTTTTTTTTTTTCAGTCTAGAGGATTTTGATGTTGAAGAAGAAGATGAAGAAGCTCTTATCGAGCAAAGGCGACAGCAAAGGCTGGCAATTGTAGAGGTCAGTGTGAAACACCTAGGGCATGGGAAAATCAGTTTTACACACCTGATGCATGGGATTTTTGAAATATGTGATTTTTTTTCTTACAGAAATACAGATATATAAATGAAGACAGCAATATGTCAGGGAACTCTGAGCCAAGCAGTCCCCAGAGTAGTGCTCGCAGTCGTTCTGCTTCACCAGATGACATTCTTGAGCGTGTTGCTGCTGATGTCAAGGAATACGAGAGAGAGAATGTTGATACCTTTGAAGCTTCTGTCAAAGCAAAACACAACTTAATGACTGAACAAAATAATGGTAAGAGAGAATTAGTGTGGCATTTACGCATTTCTGTTATTAGTTCTTTATTTTTTATTAAAATTTTTGTGTAATGTAATAAATGTATTTTTTGCTTCACAGGAAACCAGCAAAAGAAAATAACTGCTCCAGACATGTTTACAGAATCTGATGACATGTTTGCTGCATACTTTGATGTAAGTGTCTATGTAGTAGGATACCTTTTGTGACTTAAATACTTTGCATATGTTAGATCAGCCTTTTTCAACCAGGGTGCCTTGGCAAAATGCCTAAAAATTTACAAACAAATTGTATACAAGTCAGTGGGTGGACCAAGCCTGCCTTTTAGTTACACAAAGTCATAGGTTTTCATTGTGCACCATTCCAACCACATAGCTGTCGGCATCCTAACAACCAGTGACGTCATGGATTAATACGGACGACGTCAGACACCTGCACAGCATCCTTGTTTGCCCCTACCTTTCTCCATCAGCATTGGGATCACATTAGATGAGTGAGGGAGAACACTGGAATACTAGTCAGTACCAGTGTACAAATGTATATTTGCTTTGTAAGTATAAATCATCTCTAATGTTGGGTGTCCTATGTGTGTGGATGTTGCTGCATTATGTTTAGCTTTTTACATTTTAGAATTTTGTGCCTTGAGTCTGTGCAGAATTTTACAGGGTGCCTTGAATGAAATAAGTTTGAGGAACACTGTGTTCGATACTACGTTAACAAAAAGTACTACAATCAACACTCAGTCAACACAGTGATTCTCTCGTAATATCGTATCCCATCAGTAATACAAATTAAAACCACTAAATACTGTCCCATCAGATTGAGTTTCAGTACACACCGTCTTATTTTATTTACTTATTTATTTATCTCTTTTTGTGTTGTGTAACTTGTTGCCTGGTGGGATAGATGATGAGCTGTGTTTACAATCATGATTCATTTTACATTATTTTTCAGTCCATCAATGGCTTTCCTGGCAGAGTTGTCCTCTGCAATCTGTTCTTGCTGTTTTCACATCCTGTATATTAATGCTTTTTTTCAGAGTGCTCGTTTTAGAGCTGCTGGTATCGGAAAAGATTTTAAGGAAAATCCCAATTTGAGAGATAATTGGACAGATGCAGAAGGCTACTATCGTAAGTTAATTTTTAACATTGTTTCACAATGGCTATTCACATAATTGTGTTATATGTATAGGCTGCTGTAAATATGTTCAGTTGATCAGTTGCTATTAGTGCGTTCCACCTTAACCATATTAAAGTGGAACACTGGGGAAATAGTAACAGTTGTGTGATATATACAGAAAACAATACAATTTGCTTAACCACTTCCTGTCCAGGCCAATTTTCAGCTTTCAGCGCTATCACACTTTGACAATTGCGCGGTCATGTACCCATGTGAATTTTTTAGCATTTTTTTGAGACGGATAAAGCTTTATTTTGGTGGTATTTATTTACCACTGGGATTTTTTTATTTTTTATTGCTATATAAATGAAAAAGTCCAAAAATTTTGAAAAAAGTGTTTTCCTAAAATTTTACAAATAATATTTCATCATAAATCTTGGCCAAAATTTATTCAGTTATTTTTTTAGTTAAAAAAAAAAAACCCAAATTGGTTTATAACCAAAAATTATAATTGTTTTACTTTTTTTTTTTTTTTAATTTTTATTTTAGTTTCTTAAATGATTTTTTTTTTTTTTTTTTTTTACATACTGTCACCCTAGCAGTACAGTGTCACCATTGACACTGTACTACTTGTGGGGGGTGATGAAGATTTTTTTTTTTCTTACACTGATTGCTTTTACATCCATAAAGGATGTAAAAGCAATCATTTCTCCTTCTCTCTGGCTGCATTCTTGCAGCCATTGAGAAAGGCTGTGTGAGCTGTGATTAGTCACAGCTTTTCACAGGGTACAAGGCTGTTAATAGCATTGTACCATGTGACCTCTGTGATCATTCACAGATTTCACACGTAGTAAGCAATGATGTCAGAAGTGACATCTTGCTTACTACTGTTCATGTGATCGCTGATTGACCAATCAGTGATCACATGATCGAGACCTCGCACAGAGGTCCCTTACGACGATCGGTGTTCCACTGTGTCCGGAGGACACAGCGGGCGCCGGATCACAGTGGTGTGCATTCCCAGGGAGCGCGCACAGCTTGAAAATGCGGGTGCCGTTTATGAACAGCAACCCACCTGTGGACTGCCACCATCCTGCCGTTTATAAACAGCGGCCGGACGGCAAGTGGTTAAGCCTTTTATGTGGTTCTTTCATGTATACCTCCTTGCCATTATATGCTTTTGCGCCCAGCTGCGTGATGCCATGAAAATGGGGAGGGTGAAATGTTTTCTTGATCATATTTTGTGCTGCTGGGTATGCCATTTGTGCATATTGCTGTTGCAATAAGCACAGTTGATCTTGCCCATTATCCATGAAAGAAGCTGGGTCTACGATGGCATTGTACAGTTTTCATGCCAGTATGTTGAATTGGAATGAAACTAGACCCTTGATACAAAAGCCTTGTTTCTCTCATTTTACATTTACATAGATATATTACTTTGAGAGTATAATGGCATATCTTTTACCAATCAGTGTTTACATATTTTGGCTTATAAACAAATAAAACATTAACAAGCCAAACTGATCAAAAGTTTGTTTACGGTTTTCTGTCTAATATGCATAATCATGGTTCCCTATTTCCTAAATCTAGGTGTAAACATAGGGGAAATATTGGAGAAGCGATATAATGTCTATGGATATACGGGTCAAGGAGTTTTCAGTAATGTCGTGCGTGCTCGGGACATGGCCAGAGCTAATCAGGAAGTTGCCGTCAAAATCATCAGAAACAATGACTTAATGTGAGTTTTCTTCATTTGGGTGGCGGTGAACATTATTTAAATTGTTTTACTTAGAAACTAAACAGATGTGACTTATAGGTAGGGATCTGTAGTCCTTGCACTCTGTAGTCCTTGGCTTTTTGGTTTTACTTAGGTTTTGCATCCTATTTTAATTGACATGCACAAATGTGCAAATACTAACTTTGTAAAATCTTGAATAGCTTTTATGCATGCCCTTTTCTTCGTGGCAATGTTTAGGTACACTACTACTTATACTTTTTAACGTTTTCTAAGGATGAGTGTCAGTCAGTTTATCCTATTTTTTTTTTTTCTTCCTTATCTCCGTAAAGAAGTAAATGTCAAAAGTTTTATATCCAGTGGTTAGAGAACCAGATAATTTGCAAATACGTGGTTCTTGAATTTTTTTAATGTTTTTTCAGAATATATTGCCCAGCATTTGACTTGCTGCTTTCTTTTACCATTGTACTAATCTGTTATCCATCCACAGGCAAAAAACTGGCTTGAAAGAATTGGAGTTTCTGAAGAAATTGAACGATGCAGATCCAGATGACAAGTTTCATTGTTTGCGGCTATTCCGGCACTTTTACCATAAACAGCACTTGTGTCTTGTATTTGAACCACTTAGGTAACTGTTTGTTTATTTTCAGTCTTCTGACAATAATATTCTGACATTTTTCAAAATGCAAGCAACTACTTTCTCTTAATTTGCAGTATGAACCTGCGTGAAGTTTTGAAGAAGTATGGCAAAGACGTTGGCCTGCACATCAAAGCAGTGAGGTCATATAGCCAGCAACTGTTTTTAGCTCTAAAGCTTCTAAAAAGATGCAATATTCTGCATGCTGACATCAAACCTGATAACATTCTGGTAAGAACTCTTTAGAACACCTATTAAAGAAAAAAAGGTTTTGGTAGTGGTAAAAACTAAAAGAGCCATAACATTTTTTTTGAATAGAATGACAAAGGGTTAGAAACTTCATGACATTGCTGTCCTGTGCAGGAAGTTGGGGGAAATATTTTCCAACTTGAGCACAGTGATAAAACCCCTTCAGGGGTTCTAACCCTTCCCCACTTCTATAGCTATATTTATATTATATATATACCTTTTTGTGATATATTATAATAAATTAAATAAATAAACATAATTTAAACATAAAGTGTACAATAAAGTCCAATAAATCAGTAAGTGTGTCCAAAAAGAAAGTCCAAACAGTGTCCAAAAAATGTCCCAAATTTTCCAACTTTTTCATCCAATAGAAAGATTAACTCCTCTTCCATCCAATATGCACCTCCAAAGTAAAAAATACATAATCTAGTGCATTACCTTAATAAATAAAAATAATCACCCCGTGCAAATCACAATTTACTTAAAAAAAAAAAAAAAAAATATTTGTGCAACAAAGAGAAAAAAAAAAAAAAAAAAAATATATATATATATATATATATATATATATATATATATATATATATATATATATATTTAAATAAAATAAATTATTTCAATCCAAATTGCTTTCTTATAGTGCATATAATCACATAAATCACACTGTGAGCACTCAGTGATCACTACAACTCTGTGTATACCATCAACCAGCACACAGTAGTACTAAATACTATTACCCTTTATGAGTATTGAAATGCTAAGTAATACTATGGATCAGTACTCCTCCATACTCTCTTCAAAGATATTTTTCCAAGGACCTCAGAAAGATAAGAATGGTCTCAAGACTGGTATTCAAAGCATAGGGATACCTTTTTATTATTAATCACTTACATTTAAAATTCAAGATTTTCAACTCCAGACATGGTTCTAAACTCCACCAAACCATGTGGAAAACCATGTGTGGATAACCGACAAAATGGCCGCGGCGACACTTCCGGTCTGCGTACGTGCGTATTGACGTTATAGCTATATTTAACCTGAAAATGTTTTGGTTGGAGTTCACTGTTGAAACAGAACTAAAGTTTTGCATTTATTAATTGCATGCACTGATATTCTTCAAAGTACTAAATCAAGCAAAGCTAAGGGCACATGTTTAAAGCACCATTTATATTATTCTTAAGTTGTGCTTTGCCCATACAGGGAGAAGCAACAGGTTCACTTTGATTCTCTCCTCCCCAACTGCATTACCTTTCATTTGTTACTTCTTCGTTGTTCAGCTGCCAGGTGCAAAGAAAGAGTCTTGTGTAAGCTCCACGTGGCTCCAGTCAGAGCCGTCACAGGGCTGAGGACTTTTCTCTGCACCAATATAACAATGATGTGCTAATCTTCAAGCCTAATGGCTGTTGCATGCTTCTTCACACCCATATGTACCTGGTATATTTTTGCGCTTCCAGCTGCTGAATAGAGCATAGAAGGGAAAGTAGTAATATATGCTGCTAGGAAGGGTGAAATCAAAGCATATCTGTGGCTTTGCCCTGCACGGGCAAAGAAGATGTCTGCTTTAAAGGAATTTCTGTGAAGAATTGTTGCATTTAAAAAAAAAAACCTTTTAATGTACATATTTGAAATATAGATCATGAACATCTTTCTGTTTTCTGAATCTCATTGATATTAAGGTAAATGAATCCAAAACCATCCTGAAGCTTTGTGACTTTGGATCAGCATCTCATGTGGCAGATAATGACATTACACCATATCTAGTCAGTAGATTTTACAGAGCTCCTGAAATCAGTAAGTACTGATGTTCCCTTGGTAAACATTTGTTACAAATGGAATGTTTTGCACTGTTGTGTAGAAGTGGTGGGGCTTGCGGAAATCATTGTCTGTCTGTTTTCTAGGCCATATTAACAATTAGCTTGTGCTATTTTTCAGTATACAATATATTAACTTGTAACTGCAAATGCTTCTGGATAATAATTCTGCTGTTTTTCCTGCAGTAATTGGCAAGATGTATGATTATGGAATAGACATGTGGTCAGTTGGCTGCACATTGTATGAGCTCTACACTGGAAAAATATTATTCCCTGGAAAAACCAATAACCATATGCTAAAGTTAGCCATGGACCTAAAAGGAAAAATGCCAAACAAGGTAATTTGATTTGACCTGCTGCTGCTTTAAAAAAAAAGAAGTAATCTAAATGATTCCAGTTTACGTTGTGCTTAAAAACTGTCTGATAATTCTGTACAGTTTGTTTGATATTTTGAACATTTTAAGTGGTTGTAAACCTCAGACATGAAATATCAACAACACATATTCCTCTCTAGTGTGTACTTGTCTCATTCCAGAGCACTAAGTGTCATTTCTGTCTGCTGCCTCGTTCCTCTATCTGCATGAGTCACTTCTGACAAGTTTTCCTGACACCAAGAGAAAAAAGGTGATGGGGAGGGAGCTCCAGCACACAGCCTATGATTGACAGCTTCATCTCTGTTCCTGTGTGCTGTGTGAACGGGTGTGTCCCTTCCCTCCAGTCAACTCTCACTGAGCTCTGCAGAGTGTAACTTCAGCTCTTTCCCCTGCTTTATGAAATTTCAGACAAGCTTTATAAATCCTATAATTTGGCTGTAGAGAAGAGGGGACTGCAAATAAACAGGTACAACCTATGTAGGAGGATTTGCTTAATGTCTGTTTATTCCCTGAGGCCAGTCACTTCACTTTAACTTAGGAATAACTATATAGTGCTGATTTTAAGTTTCAGGTACCCCAGCTGCAGTTTGCTGATCTCAGTTTGTTTGATTGGTAGCCCCAAATGTTCCCAGTACAAATGTATTTTCATTAAAGCATATGTTTCATCCTCTAAAATGTAGCTTTTGCAAAATTATTACTAAAACCACATATTTGACTTTGAATTTTTAAGCAGTATTACACCCCATAACAAAAAATATTTGTATTGCAGGTTATCATTCCTTAACTGTGGTGGCTGCATTAGTTTACCTTTTTTGTAGGATTTTATCCTTTATTTTTACCTGGTGATCTGGCCAGTAACACACATCCTGTCTTAGGGTGGCTCCTGTATCTGTGGAGCATCAACTGAGTAACCTTTGGACAGCAGCACTGTTGGAGAGGTTAGGGTTAGATGAAGTAGTAGATTGAAATGGACTTTACAAACAGTGGATATAAAAAGTCTACACACCCCTGTTAAAATGTCAGGTTGCTGTGATGTAAAAAAATTAGACAAAGATAAATCCAGAAATTTTTCCACCTTTTTAATGTGACCTATAAACTGTGCAACTCCGTTGAACAACAAACTGAAATCTTTTAGCTGGAGGGAAGTAAAAACAAAAAAACTAAATTAATATGGTTGCACAAGTGTGCACACCCTTTAATACTTTGTTGAAGCACCTTTTTATTTTATTACAGCACTAAGCCTTTTTGGGTATGAGTCTATCAGCATGGCACATCTTGACTTGGCAATATTTATCCACTCTTCCAAATCTGTCAGATTGCGAGGGCATCTCCTGTGCACAGCCCTCTTCAGATCACCCCACAGATTTGTTATCGAATTCAGGTCTGGGCTCTGGCTGGGCCATTCCAAAACTTAAATCTTCTTCTGGTGAAGCCATTCCTTTGTTGATTTGGATGTATCCCACATGGAAGAAAAATATATTTGAAACATATTTTAAAAATATTCTTCCCAAATATATTGACATATATTTGAAATACTACAATTTTGGCAATATTCAATATATTTCAATAAATATATGCATATATACTGTATGTTGAAATGCGTTTTTTTTACAAAATATATGAAAAATATTTTTAAAAATACAAATCTACATTTTTGGAATGCATTTACAAATGTATGTAAAAATATATTTTAAAATGACTTTATGTTCAAAAAAAATCTGAAGATTAGATTTAAAAAATATATTTTTAAAAATATTTTTCATATATTTTGTCATATACAAAAAACGCATTTCAACATGCAGTGTGTGTATGGACAAAATTTGAGTATTTCAAATATATGTCAATATATTTGAGAAGAATATTTTTAAAATCTATTTCAAATATATTTTTCTTCCATATGGGATGCTTTGGGTCGTTGTCATGCTGCAAAATGAAGTTCCTCTTCATGTTCAGCTTTCTAGCAGAAGCCTGAAGGTTTTGTGCCAGTATTGATTGGTATTTGGAACTGTTCATAATTCCCTCTACCTTGACTAAGGCCCCAGTTCCAGCTGAAGAAAAACAGCCCCAAAGCATGATGCTGTCACCACCATGCTTCACTGTGGGTATGGTGTTCTTTTGGTGATGTGCAGTGTTATTTTTGTGGCAAACATATATTTTGGAATTATGGCCAAAAAGTTCAGACTTGGTTTCATCAGACCATAACACGTTTTCCCACATGCTTTTGGTAGACTTCAGATGTGTTTTTGCAAAATTTAGCCGGGCTTGGATGGTTTTCTTCATAAGAAAAGGCGTCTTGCCACTCTACCCCCTAGCCCAGACATGAAGAATACGGGAGATTGTTGTCACTTGTACCACACAGCCAGTACTTGCCAGATATTCCTGCAGCTCCTTTAATGTTGCTGTAGGCCTCTTGGCAGCCTCCCAGACCAGTTTTCTGCTCGTCTTTTCACCAATTTTGGAGGGATGTCCAGTTCTTGGTAATGTCACTGTTGCACCATATTTTCTCCACTTAATGATGAATGTCTTTACTGTGCTCCATGGTATATCTGATGCCTTGGAAATTCTTTTGTACCCTTCTCCTGACTGATACCTTTTAACAATGAGATCCCTCTGATGCTTTGGAAGCTCTCTTCAGACCATGGCTTTTACTGTAGGATATGACTAAGAAAATGCCAGGAAAGACCTACTAGAACAGCTGAACTTTATTTGGGGTTAATCAGAGGAACTTTAAATGATGGCAGGTGTGTACTGACTCCTATTTAACATGATTTTGAATGTGATTGCTCAATTTGGAACACAGCTACATCCCCAGTTATAAGAAAGTGTGCACACTTATGCAACCACAATATTTTAGTTTTTTTTGTTTACTCCCCCCTCCCCCCCAAAGATTTCAGTGTGTTTTTTCAATTCAGTTGTACAGTTTATAGGTCACATTAAAGGTGGGAAAAAGTTCTGAAATGATTTATCTTTGTCTCATTTTTTTTACATGACAGAAACCCGACATTTTAATAGGGTTGTGTAGACTTTTTATATCCACTGTACGTGTGTAACAAGATAGAGCATACTGTAACTCCAGCTAACACTGTTTAAGCATTAACATTTGGGAGACCCTCACGTCCTGTTTTGAGTCATTAGGATGGTAAGTTTTTATTTCTATGGAGGCCTAGAAATAAAAAAGATTTTACACTTATTTGAGAGCACCACCTTCCCCCAGCACCTCAGGGTCTTTTATACTTACCTGTCCCTCAATCAAGCAAGATAATGCTGTCTAGATTACCTGATGGTTTATCAGAAGTCTTTCTGGCCAGACCCACTCAGAAGCCCTATGGACAAACTTGTACTCTGAAGTCCATTGGAATTAATGGTATTGCAGTGCACTAATGCAAATCTTGCCAGGAAGACCTGACAATTGGATAGATGACCCCTCGTACGTTGTTTGTTGTTGTTGTACTGTGCCATGTATTGTCCCCCCTATTGTACAGCGCTGAGCAAACCCTTTGGCGCTATATAAACTCGTAGTAATAATAATAATAATAATAATAATGACCTAGATAGTTGTCTCACTGGATTCAAGGACAAATGAATATATACGACTGGGTGGAGGGTCTGCTGGAGCAGTTGCATTTTAAGCCATGTCTACTCTGCTCCAAAACTAAGAAAAAAAAATATTCTACTTTGAGTTCTGTTTAACTGCTTCAGCTCCGTCCTAGAGCAGAAATACTGCTACAGGGTGGCAGCTTTGCGCAAAATCACGTGTGTATATATACACGTGACTTTGCATTTCCAGGAAGGGGGCACGTGCGCGCGCCCTACCCGCACCGCCATTCGCGGCTGCGGCTGTCAGTCACCGATACCCATTGATTACCGAGCATCTCCGACGGGGGAATAAACTGTTAGTAAACAAAACAGTTCTCCTCCCTGGCAGCTCCTGCACACTGCTATGTATGGCTGTGCACAGCGCAGTGTGCTTACAGTGAAGCACAAACACAGCACACATTGTAAAACGGCACACAGCACACTGTTATCCCTTTGATCGCCCTACATGTTAACCCCTTTCTGCCCAGTGCCATTAGTACAGTGTCGGTGCTTTTTTTTTTTTTTTTTTTTTTTTAGCACTGATCACTGTATTGGTGTCACTGGGGATGTCAGTGACTCCAAGTCAATTCTGACCCCCAGTGTCAGAATGCCCGCCGCAGTCTCGCTATAAGTCGCTGATCACCGCCAATACTAGTAAAAAAAATTTTTTAAAATCCCAGTATATATACCGCCATTTGTAAACGCCATAACCTTCATGTAAACCAATTTACACGTATTGGGATTTTTTTTTCAGCAAAGGCATGTAGCACTATACATTTATGTGTTAATGTGATATATATATATTTTTTTTTAATCTTTACTGGACATGTTTAATACCAAAAAGTAAAAAATATATTTTATTTTTTTTTTGTCAAAATTGTCGGTCGTTTGTTTTTTTTTTTTTCTATAGCACAAAAAATAAACTCACAGGCGATCAAATACCACGAGCCAAGTTTTGACACAGAAATTTGGTGCATTAGACAATTCTTTCTATGAAGATGTGTCAGATTTTGTGTAGATTTATAAAACCAATGGGTTGTTTTTTTTTTGTTTTTTTTTGTCGTTTGCAAGTGGAAACTTTCTTGATAGTGCTCAGATTTTAATGTTTTTTGTTTTTTTTTTGTACTGCCTTTTTGAAAGTTTTGTTTTAATGTTTTTCTTTGTTTTTTTTTGTTTTTTTTAATGTAACATTCACAGATGATTCGGAAAGGTGTATTTAAGGACCAGCACTTTGACGCAAATCTTAATTTCATGTATATTGAAGTTGACAAAGTTACAGAAAGAGTATGTATACGTTTTACTTTTTTCTTGTATCCTACCTGAATGCAGTTTTTTCAAAAGAAAATTGAGACCAGTTTTGCCAACTGAATTCCTGTTGATAACAAAGCAATATACATTGCGCAATGGTACTGTGGAAACATCCATAGTAGTATGCCTTTCCCCATTCTCATACTCCATAGAGGGAATTTGGGTAAGGAATATTACAGTAAGTAATGGGTCAGTTTTCTTTACTGCACATGCATTTTCCTTTGTTATAACCTTAAACCCAAGCTGGAGACAAACAATGGTGTTAAATTTAAATATATATTACGGTATAAAGGGCAGAGATGCAATACTTGACTTTTTATAGCATAATTAAAACCCATACTTGTCTTTTCTTTTTTTTTATAGATAGAGTAGGGTGTTTTTAAAATCCTCTGAAATGTTTTCGTTTTGTCCAACATAGGGGAGGATTTCTCAGGGACACAATGTTGTGGACGTTTCCCCCCCATCTTCTGTGCTGCAGGAGAAACTTTAAAATAAGTAAAATTTGAGGTTTTCCTCTGTTGTGATTACCATAATCACTATGACTAGGACTAGGGGGTACCCCAGGGGCAAGAGTGAATAAAACCTGAGAATTTCTCTAACCCTTACCCACTAAGAAAAACTAAGAAAAAAAAAATAGAAGCTTTTTATTAGAGAGAGTTTTTAAATAGCAATGCTAACTAATTCACTGCACTAATTATTATTTTTTTTTTTTCACCAACCTATTCCTGCTTTCCAGGAAAAAGTTACAGTCATGAGCACTATTAACCCAACAAAGGACTTGTTGGCTGATTTAATTGGATGCCAGAGACTTCCAGAAGACCAACGTAAAAAAGTACACCAGTTAAAAGACTTGTTGGATCAGATCCTAATGTTAGATCCAGCGAAACGAATTAGCATCAATCAAGCACTTCAGCACCCTTTCATCCAGGAAAAGATCTAAATGTGGGAAATGATTTGACTAAATCACACATCAGGATTGAAGACCACCTACAACAGCCTGTTAATGTATATAAACATATAAATATTTCCCTTGCAAAGTTGAGGAAGCATGAATTGTTCAAGAGTATATTTTACTTTTATTTTATCAGTTGTGATATCTGTACTTTTTCACAGTAGGAATGCTTGTAAATTGGCTGAATTGTACTCAAGAGTACAAATGCAATTTCCTTTGAACATTATATTTGGGGAAACAAAGTTGCAATTTAATGTTGGATGTTAATATTTTATTTTTAGCGGTCGTGGCTCTTTTTTTTTAACTTTATTTTGAGAAAACAAGACGAGCATAAATGCTGTTTATATTCACGTTTTCCTAGGTTGTGTGCGCAGGCCTCAGCAGCATGCTCTTGGTCTATTCAGTGCCGAAGGGGGGCCTATTCCTTCTAGAGCCTGCCTGCAGGGATGGTCTCCTCTTTTAAAGCAGGTTGTGTACAACTTACAGTACACTGAAGGTAAGCTAAACCATCAACATTGTTGGCATTTTAAAATGTTGTGTAAATATATATTGAGAGCTTGGTAACTAATTGTGGCAGCTTTCTGCCTCTGCATGTTTCACAAGTGACCTACTGTTTTGTTAGTTTGTAATGTTTTAATTTGGACAGTATTTGTGGCAGTTTCAATCCACACTATCTCTCCATTCCTTTCTAGTGGAGTGTGCACAATTGATGGAAAGGGGGTGCCTTCAGTGTACTGGATCATAAATATGTCCCTTTTTTTTCCCTTATTTTAGTCCACTAGATTAAAAAAAAGTTTTATATAAAATATGTACAATCTGCAAAGGTTTATGGGTCAGTCTATCCACAACTGATGAGTTAGTTGTATAAGGGGACAGTGGTTGGAAAGGACTTCTGGCCTTGCACTATCCTGCTTTTGAAAAATAAACATTTGGGGGAAGAAAGGCAATAAAGCAGTGCGGAGATTTCAATTGTAAAATTATCGTTGCTGGAGTCCCCAAAAAGATATAATTAACTACTAATAGAAGTCGTTTTCTAGCATCTCTAGACTGAGATCAGTTATGGGTTGACTGATGATTTAGAGCCTAGATAAAGTAATGCATCCTGTCATGTTTAAACATCTGTACAAAGAAGCATTTTAAAGGTTCTGTGTGTTGAAAAATGTACTTTTTTGTAACCGAACAGTAAGCAGAGGGACAGCCATTTTGTCTGGCGAAAGAATTCCCTCCAATATGTCTATCTAAAGTGTTTTTTTGTTCTTTGTTTTCACTGTTTGTGATCATATTGTCTTTCAATACAGGAATAAAACTCTCCACTCTTGAACAAAAATCAGCTGCTTTTTAAAAGCGGTAATTGCTTCTTTACCTTTTTTTCCCTTGTAAATAAATCTTTTTGTTAAGCCTTCAAATGTTCTTTTTGCATAACATTTGACTCACTTATTGTAAAGTGAAGGTGGTTCTGCTGCATGTACAGTGACCCATGCAGATATCTGTATGTTTTCAGTATGCACCATTAGATAATAAAGTCTTTTGTGAAAAAGGTATCTGTAGCCATTTGTAAGATGTCTATTTTGATTTATAACTGATAAAATGGGAAATGCCACTAATGATTGAAAAGTCCATTTAATTTCAGTAAGTAGAATGTTTGCTGTCTTTGGAGACATAGGTCAGCTTTGAATA
Organism: Staurois parvus; assembly: GCF_062004578.1. Lineage (NCBI taxonomy): Eukaryota > Metazoa > Chordata > Amphibia > Anura > Ranidae > Staurois > Staurois parvus. Next base: position 8,169,086 of record NW_028318083.1, on the reverse strand, counting down.
GTTTCCAATGATTCTCAACTTTGATACCAAATAAATTTTTAATTCTCATACTCTCAATCTGTGTTAGAGTGATTTTTTTTTTTTTTATAATACTTGTGGTATTAACTAATGTTTGTGCTGTTTTCTCACTTTTCCTCTTGATGGTGCTGAAAGGAAAATGGAAAGCAAGACAAGGCTTCCCAACGGCTGCTTTGCTGAGACACCATCTTCACCTCCCTCACAAGGTCATTCTTGACAGCATGTGTAGATAAGCATATAGAAACATTGCAGAAACGATAGGTGTATCCAAATTAACAATTTATTATTCTTTAGAAAAACCCAAATATAAACTACCCTAGCCATGTAAATAGGCATAAATGTTTACAGTTCAAGTGCTGTGGTCTTTTTTTTTTTGCTTGTCTTTTTATCACCTCTGCTTTGTGCAGTTCTAGTGCCACAGCATGCCATTTTGATAACAGATGTGCTTTTGGATGATAGGGCTTACTGAGTGAGCTAGTGCTGTGCAAAGAGCAGTGAAGTGTTCCCAGTGCAGTAAAGCATAGTAACCAATCGGATTTTGATTTACTGAAGCATAATTAGTGAAGGAAGACTTATTTTGCTTTTTATATTGGTTACTTTGTTTTGCAGTTATTAAATGAGCACTTTAGGGGGTAGTAAGATGGGCCTTCCTGGCCAAGTGAAAAATGTCAGCTGATGTCTTTTATACAAAAAGGTATTTCCTCTACCTAAACTGTGTTAAAAATATAGTTCTGAAATGCAGGAAGCAATCACCCATCTAACAACATGCAGATTTATCTGCAGTTTTTTTGTGCTCCAAGAAAGAATAAAGTTGCTGGTTAACCTGTTTCTTTTGTTTTAGATGCTGTTTCAAAGATGAAGAAGACAAGATGACCTCACCCAAGGTTTCTGATTTATGAAACAGAAATAATGCCTTTGGTTTAGAATAGTCAATTACAGTTTTATTTTGGTTGCATGCATGATGGTACAACAACATTCTTGTGTTTAACTCTAAACCCAGAGCAACACAAATCTCTGGCAAACAATTAGATCTCTACATACTTTTCAGTGGTTTCCCCAGTTGCGGTATAGGTTTAAGACAGTCTGAAGGCACCTATTTCTTGTCTACAAGATCAGTCCTCACAGCCTGCTCTATCTCTTGGGTGATTAGTGTGTTCCCCTCAGGAGGTAGTGCTGATGTCCAAGAAGCTGAAGTCCAAGAAGCTGAGCATTTGGTGCTGTTTCGGCTTACTTTGCCTCTCCCTGCCTGTCACTGATCTTTTAGTAACGCTTTTCGCCTATCGCCAGCTTTCCTCTGCTCACTTGCTCTATGTTTAGTGTAAATCAAAGGCAGTCTCTTTTGTAGCACTGATGTTATAATAGTACAGCGCTGGCGGTAAGAGAACTTTGCTTTATTTAGTGCCCAGCATCATTCTGACGCAATGGCAGAAGAACTCTTTTTTTTTTTTTTTTTTTTTTTTTTTTTTTCCCCCTGTCCCTGCCTGTGCAGCCATCTGCACACTCACACAGCCTTGTGAAGTTAGCTGTTTGTGGAAAGCCGCCAGGTCAGAGATCCTGGCATTGTTTCAGGGCACTAAATAATATTTTCTTACTGTCATTGCTGACACCACTAATTCACAATAAACTTGAAGCAAGTGAGTACAGAGGGGGTGGGCAATAGAGGAAGTTGGAATGGCAGAAAAGAGAGGTAGTGAATGTTGAAAAGTAAGATGTTTCTCCCCCACTACCTTGCTCAGAGCTGTTGGTATCCTGAGTTGCCTGAGATGCCTGGTTGAGTAAGGCATGGAATGCCTATGTTTGCAGGAAACACATGTAAAGCACCCTGCTAGAATCCTGATCAAGACCCTGTGATTATGTCACATGCGCATTAGAAGCATTCTTTACAGTGGAGCAATGCAGAAAATAGGTTTGGAAAGATAGGCTTGAACAAGTATTTGCTATTGACTGGAGTTCAGCTTTAAGAAAAGTGTGCATTCATTCATAGTAGTGAGCTGGTAATGCATTGCTCTGCAATTCCCGTGGTTGTGTCATGCTAGCATCAGGGGTAAAGCCTGTTAAATGCTGTCTGAAGATGGATCTGGTATGTGAACAAGCCCCTTAATCCTGTTTTCAAATGTAATTTTAAATACTGCTATCATAAAAACTTGAAGCTGTATTGGCTTTCTGCAGCCTGCTGTAGCACAGGGGTTTAGCAGGCAGCTGCTTTTTCTACAGCATTGTCAGTGGCTTATTTACAATTGAAATCCTGCAGTTGACTCACATTTTTACTGCCCCTCAACTGCACCTTCTGTTGCTGCTGCGACAGTTGCCAGGGGTGTACACATGCAGGAATTATACCCAGTCGTGATTAGTGTGCCGTTCAAGTGAATGGAGCTGCTCTGCATTGTGCTCGGTTGTCTGGTAATTAGGGGGTTAAAACAGGTGGTGAGGAGGCAATACAAAGCCTCCTTACTGCCTGTATATTGCTGTCTGAAGAGCTTTCTGAGTACAGATTGTGCTTCAGACAACAAAGCACGTCAATTGTGGCCTAACTCTTTCAAAACCAATGTTGTAAACACAATAGTGCAAATGAGCCTAAAAAACTAGTTCACACAGTATTTTCAAGCAGTATTAAACTCAAAATTGAAAAATATTGCCTCTTACCGATAAATATATTGGCCGCATTCGTTTTCCTTTGTAGGCTTTCTTTCCTCTGTTTTCACTTGGTGATCTGGTCAGTAACCCACCTTCTGTATAAGAGTGCCGTTACTCTGGATGAAGGAGTACATCTTCATTGAACAGTGCCATTGTCAATCTGGGGACCGGATACTTGAACAAATTGAACAAATTGAAGCCAAGCTTCAGCTAATACTTTATAGACACTTACTGCAACAGGTTTTTGTTTTTTTTTTGAGATAAAGGCTTTATATAATTAAAAGTTAGTCATTGTAAGAGCCACTGTCAGTGTTAAATGGTTTGTCTCAACACTGTAACTGCTACATTTGCAGGAGAGCTTGTTCTGTTGAAAAACAGACTTACTGGCCAGATCACTAGATAAAAATAAAGGATTTTAACAAACTTTGTTTTGATTCCTACCCGTTTCTGCTCTGAAGGAATTGCTCTTTGTTAGATCATGTCTTGTGCAGGCCTGATTCTAAATGGGAATGACTAATTACAAGCACCTGGATGAGCTTTCAGGATTCTAATTGGATACGTTGCAGTGTCTGCATCCTTCTAGAAATTAACTGCTAGGGAATAACTTACCAAAAATGAGTTATGTTGCAGAGGATGCCCAAAGCCTGACTTATACCTTATGCAGGCTATAGACGGTTCGTTTATCGGCCGATTTTCCGTCTGAAAGAATAATTGGCCGATTTTCGCACTGTTAGTGGGGCAATGGCATCGTCCAGTTTTCGCGGTTCCTCCTCATTTCTTTTATCGGTCATGCTGGAAAATTTGCAAAAAAACGGCTGATTTTCGCAATCATTGGTGGCAACAGAACGACCGATGTTTTGTTTTTCGGACAAAAAATCGTCCAGTAAACAAACCGTCTATGGCCTGCATTAGGGCTTCACTTATATCTTCACCCAAGCAGGAATTTATATTTCTGGTGGAGGTCTGTATGTCAACTGAGTGCAGAGCGCCTCCAGGTTGCCATATTGCATTTTTACATAAAATTGCAGTGCTGCAGATTGAAAAGGAAAGGTAATTTTAATAGTAATAAATTAAACAATGGCTTCTGTGGCAATTGTATATAATACTTTTTTTTTATATATATAATTTTTTTTTTTTTCACAAGAGTGGAGTTACTCGTTAAGTAGGGCTATATTTTAAAGATAACCTGTGATAAAATATGGAGGTTTGCCACCGCTGATTTTGAATCAGCCTATTAAATCAGCAACTATTATTTTCAAAAGGAAAGTTTTGTAGTGGCGGGTTGAGGTAAGACCGTCTCTTGCATAGATGAATTAAGCCTTAATTGCTCTGTAATGTTTATTCATTAAAAAAAAAAATGACTTCACTAATAGTCGAAACTGGAAGCATCAAATATTTTTGCATGTTGTGGAACTGCCATTTAAATGTTTAGTTTTTTAGAAGGACCCCATTCTTGCTGTACAGTTGAATGTAGTTAAAACACATTTTTTTTATTCTTGGACTTGGTCAGAATTAGAAATGATACTTGCTGCTGAAAAATGATCACCTTCTGATTTTTTTTGCCTTTAAGTGTAGAAACACTGCTCTACAAATAGATAACTAGATAATGACTTTTTCAATGTGGCTAAAAGGGGTAATTGTGGATTCTTTGAAAAAACTTATTTCCATGGATTACCATGTCCTAAGCAATTTGGAGACCAAATTAAATTCATAACTATAGGATAATTAGTAAAATCTGTGTTAGTGTTGAATTGTGTTGCTTGTTTGAATTTTGCTCAGTGCAGTTTCATTAAAAAGAAAAACACTTATATTGTTGTTTTTTTTTCTCCTATAGGGTAAGTTCCAGATTAATAACAGATTTCATTCTTTGGAGATTGCTGGATAATAAAAGCTTTTGAGTCCTGTCTCAGAATATGAAGTACCCTCCAATAAACATTAATTTTATTTTTGCCTACCACTTGTCCTGTTTTTAAATCAACAGTAATACTAGTTGGTAAAGTTTTCATTTAGAACACCTATACTGGCATTAGAAACACAATAGCAAATTGCATGGGTCCTGGAGGGATGATGGTAATAAAAAGATGATCTGGTGCTTGGGGAGTAAGGTGGACTACAGACAGTGTATTTAATGCAAAACAGGGTGTACGGAGTATAGAATGTTAGCGGTGTGTAGTGTATAATGCATAGAATGGTGCATAATCAGGTAAATATATTAAAACATGTCTGAGTATGTAACGGTACAAAGAACAGTGTGAATTATTGAACACAGTGTAGAGTGCAGTGTATAATATACAGCACAGAGTTCAACATGGAGTGGTTTGGACTGGGTAAAATCGTGTACAGTGCGGAGTATGTAAAACAAAGTGTAGTGCCTGAATAATTGTGCAGTTTACAATATACGACAGTGTAGAACATGTAATATACACTGTACAGTGCAGTATACAGTTAACCTTGCTTTATAATGAAAAGTGTGCTGCACAGTGTGCAGAATGGAGCTGTATAGAGCTATCCAGCACAGTGAACACTGGAGCAGTGTGTGTAACATACAGCATAGTGTACAGATTGAAGCATAAACAAAGCAGCATTGTTTTGGGGTAGGCCATTTTGAGTTTTAAAAACTGTATGATTGCAAACATACAAAAGTACATTTGAGTAGGTTGTGTATGGAGAGGCACATGAGAGGTAGGAAATGAGGTGAACGGGAATAGGAACTAATGGTGGAAAGGAAGTAGGTGTAGAATAGTGAGCAGGGTAAAAATATTAGAGATGTGGATGGGAGAAACATAGGAGAGGGCAAATTGGCACATAGCAGGGCAGTACAGTTGCTAATGAACATAGGAAAGGATAGGGATTTGGACAGGAATCCAGAAATAAAATAGGGGGTAGATAAGAGCACCCACAAATCAGGAGAAAGAACATAGGTGGGAAAGAAGGGAGCCTGCAAAAGAATACTATAATCAGGATGGTGGATTAGAATTTGGCAAGGGAAAGCGCAAGAAAAGTTTCCATTCAGCTGCACATTCCTCTTCTTGATATTTACTCCTCCCCAATATGCAGTGCAGGATAATGCCAGGCCTGAGATAATAGGGCAGGAATGGAGTTTGCAGGTGAAAAGTCAACATCATACCGGTGTTGGATGAGCTAAAGAGTGCATTTGGCTGCTGCAGTTCAGAGTAGCAAGGAAGTGGGGTACAGCAAGGGGTAACAGAGCATAAGTGGGAAAGAGCACACAGGTGAACCATGACGCATGGTATCAGATGACTAAAGAGAGTAGCACAAAGCAGAAGAGTGACATTGTGCATGAAGCACACAAGCAGAGATTGTCAACCTTAGTCCTTCTGCCATGTGTTCACCAACGAGAAGAGCTCACACTTGCAAGACTACTGTATAAATGCAGAACCAGAGAGAAATAAAGCAAACTTTGAAGGCAACAAATGCTGAGGGGTGATTAGGACCAGTCTATGCAGGTATCCACAAATTGGTATGTGAAGATGACCAGAGGATAGTGGAGATGGGGCTGTGCATGTGGACAGCAAGGACATATAATAAACAGCCATAAAGCTGTTTGAAGAGCAGCGCGTTAAGTAAGCTGTGGAACTGCAGTGCTGGTAGTTCAAACACCTAAACAGAGTAGAAGAGAAGATATGCCAGGTGCCTTTGCATAGAAGATGGGGGGGGGGGCAGCAGCTGAGGTGCAGTGAAGAGAACTGGGGCCTGCACAGAAAGGAGGAAGTCGTAAAAAGGTCCAGGGGATGCACATAGAAAAGAAGGGTAAGAGATCCCAGAAGCTGTACACAGAGGGGTGAGAACCTGTACAAAAGGAAAGAGGGTGACAGCCTTACCCATGAATATGTTGCTCTGCTTAAGCACCAAGATAGCAATATATGTGATCTCATTATAAAAGTCAATTGCTGAAATATTCAACATGATACAGGCATTCTGGAGACGTGCTATAGGCTGATGGAACAAGTGGAGTGATAAGATAAAATTATTTCATGCAAAGACAATAGTAAGTGTCGAAATATGAAACACAATAGGTCTAAAGCATTTTGGAAACATGCTGAAGTCTGAAACAAATGTTGAATTTTGGCTACAATTGCTGGATATGCAAGGGGAAAACAAATTCAGGAAATCAGTAGGGGTTGATCAATCATACTCTGGGGTTTTGAGGCAACTAGTAGCATAAGCATAGGAAATATTATGCTGGTCTATTAAAGGATAAGTTCACCTTTCCATAAAAAAATTTACATTTTTTTGCAGGTATAACATTGCACCATCAATTTAGCAAATTGCTGATGTCATGCAGGTCTCCTGCACACTGTCAGTGTATCTGCTTGCTCATACATCCTGTACGGGAAGATTCAACTGTGAGCCATGGTAGTGCATTGAGGACTACAAGCCGAGAGCCTCTAAGGCTGTTGGGACTTGTAGTTCATTTGTTCACAGAACTCTGAATCACACGGCCGTGTGGGCAGAGCCCTGCATGGTTGGGCTGTGTTTGAAAACTGACAACTAGTACAGGGAACTTCTCCCTGTACTTCTGTCACATGGGGGAGAAGCGGCTGCAGGATCGTCAACATGTTACATGTTCCACCCTAAAAACATGTAACCTGTTCCCAAAGGTGAACTTATCCTTTTAAATATAGTTCATTTATTAAAGGTAAGTGTTTTGCACATATTTTCTTTATTATGGCCATCAATGATAATTTAAAGAAAAAAAAATAGGTATTAAATAGTGTATTCTCCGATCCAGCAGCAGTGGGAGCCTTAGACGCCTTTTAACATTTTCCAGTTCCTTCTTACTTCCTATTGTAAAAAACAGATATTTTGATTTACCTGTAAATTCTGTTTACATAGTCTGGCTGAAAAAATACAAAAGTCCATCCAGTTCAACCATTAAAAAAAAAAAAATCCTATACCCACAGTTGATCCAGAGGAAGGCAAAAATCCTATTTGCTCCTGCTGTGAAAAAAAAAAAAATCCCTTCCTGATCCCCCGAGAGGCAATTGGATATTCCCTGGATCAACTTTACCTATAAATGTTAGTATCCAGTTATATTCTGTGTATCCAAGAAATAATCCAGGTCTTTTATTGAAGCAATCCATTGAGCTGGCCAGAACCAACTCTTGAGGGAGTCTATTCCACATTTTCACAGCTCTTGCTGTGAAGAAATTTCCCTAGGAGGTTTCAGAGTATGACATAAGGAAGGAAGACAATATCCTAAGATGGAAAGCCAGGACCATCTTTGGGAGAAAAAAATGGATCCCAAAAGCCCTCCCCTACTTCACTGCCAGCAGATGATGAAATCTTGTCACAGACTACTTTTGAGCTTGGTCTATGTGATCTTCTGAATGTCTCCTCCCTGTTCACCAGTCCAGTGCCAGTCTCTTTGGATGCAGGTAACACAACAAGCTGACACTGAACCTTCCTTATCGGATTTCATGAATGCTATACAGAATTGTATGGATACGCTCATGGTTCAAATAGAATCTATGCATATACATGGCTCATAAAATTTTAAGGAAGACTTTAAAAACACATCAGATCTCAATGGGGAAAAATATGCCGGATATCCTGGCACATTTCCAAAGCAATGCCTCACTTTGTGACACCCTGGCGACAGAAGCTCTGGTGAAATAATTTGTTATTACGCAAACTTACTGTAACCCACCTCCCCCCCCCCCCTCTCTTTGGTGCCCCCCAAGACCACAGATTGCCTATTTCCTCAACTTACAGGACAGACAAGGTATCCATCCTGAAAGCTGCTTGAGCTGTGGGATAACTTTGCTTCAATGGGAGCCAGATATACATCTATCCTGATTGTCCAGAAGTGGACATCCTTCACAATGCTTTATCCAGCTAAGGTATGAGTGATTTCTGAGGGTAAAACCTTGCACACATGATGAGAATATTGAACAAATGATTGTCCTGTTTTTTTACATTTTTATTTTTTTTTTTTGCATGCTAGTCTAATATCAAAAACAAATAGGTTACTAAGGTTTTGAAAATTCTCGTAAAACAGCATACAACATCCTGTGATGATGTAATGTATTGTAATGTATGTTTTCATTTCAGAACATGCACAGTCTTGGTCACTCAGTTTTTTCTAGACGAATACTCTACTGATTAAAATGAAAATTGTACGTTCTGTTATCGTACGAGAAACATTTTCGTGCTTGTCCCTTTGGATAATTTCACATGAACTGTCGTGATTGGGGGGGGGCTCCAAGTTTCTTCCCAGGCCTCACACATCTGACATTACTCTAAAAAGAGGGGTTTATGGAACCCAGGACATCTCCAGTGACTGACATCATCCCCACTACTGTTGACATTTGTCATGTGTGTATTGTTCAGGATTTTTAAGTTCTTTATGTTAGGGATGGAAAAGTGTGGGTCAGGTTGAGATGTTCTTGTTTATATTTTGTTTAGGTGGTTCAGGATAGTTACCTCTCATGTCCACTGCACATTACCTTATCTGCATTTGTCCATTGGGTACTGCTGTAGCTTTGCTGATATGCCCAAATATTGCTTCCACTTGCAATTCCACCATCTATGTTTCACACTATGAAATTTATTTCCTAGAATACTAGAGACCTAATCTAACCCCACAAATGGTCTTTGGTCTTTTCCTTCCTTAAGAGGTACAAGCCCCATATAGTATGTCTCCAAGAGACTCTTCTAATGGGATCCAAACTCCTAGTGCAAAACAAATATTGAATAGCCAAAACCTTTCATGCTACTTACATTTGTTCCTCCAGAGGTGTTTCCATCCTACTAACAAAGTCCTCCTTGTTAATACTGACCCAGACAGAGATTTATAATACTCTCCCTACACATTGCAATTATCACTTTCCCCCTTGTAAATGTTTACATCCCTCACCCCCTTCACTCTAGATGCCCTGCATAACATCTTGCAAATGGCAATGGAGTTGGCTAGTGGTCCTCTGCTCTTTGTAGGTGATTTCAGTGCTGTCCCAGACCCCAACAAGGACTGTATGTATACTGATAAATTACAAACTACTTTTGTTGATTGGATACAGACCTATGATTTAACTGATGTGTGAAAGTGGAGGCATCTTGAGGACCAACAGTTTTCATGTCACTCACTCAAACACATTTAATACTATGTCCAGAACAGATTTGGCATTTACCATTACCCCAACTCTACAGCTGTTCCTGGAGGTAGCATTTCTGCTCAGAGACATACCTGACCATGTCCCACTGGTTCTAGACTTCCAGCTTTTTCTCTCTGCAGGAAAAGGGAATATGGAGTTTTAATGCTAGAAAACCCCCACAGTTATGATGGCTTATGCCAAGGGTGTGGCTGATTATTGGCCGTCAAATGCTATTACTGAGAGAAACCTCCATATAATAAGGTAAGCTTCTCTCAGTAAAGAGGTCTATCACCTAAGGACAATAGTGAAAATATGGGCTAGTTGGGAGTGGGTGAGGTTATATAGAGGATGTCCCAGCAGCCTTTTTGTCAGTATACAATCAACTGAAGGTAGTTGGAAGTAGCCTAGTTGTAATGAGTAGAGATGCCTTTTTCCTGTACTGTATAACTAGAAAAGCCTATATACAAAGTGCCAAAGCTGAAGCTGAAATATACAGACACACATGGATAAGGCAGAGCAGGGTCTCATCCCTTACGTTTCTATTGAGAGATTTCAAAGAGTATCTAAAAATGAAAAGCTTCTGCTGTACTCTCCTTTTAGAAGACCCATAGTACTCTGGGACACCTTTGTCATGGGCATATTCTGTATTAAATAGTAGTTTCCGCCACCCCCTCTGCCAATCCCTCCACTGGCTTCCGATTGCGCAACGGATCAAATTCAAAATCCTAACAGTGACATACAAAGCTGTCCACCATACTGCCCCGAACTACATCACCGACCTAATATCCAAGTACCGCCCAGCACACACACTCCGCTCCTCACAAGACCTTCTTCTCTCTAGTTCCCTGGTCTCCTCTTCCCATGCCCACATCCAGGACTTCTCCAGGGTGTCACCCATCCTCTGGAACTCCCTGCCCCAACCCATCAGATTATCACCTACTCTCCTCTCCTTTAGGCGCACCCTGAAAACCCATCTCTTCAGGGAAGCCTACCCCACCCCCTGCTAACTTGCCGACCTCCTCCACTCTTCCTACCACTCCATCCCCCACAGCTATCTCCTCCTGTGCCACCACCCCCTCCCTCCTAGATTGTAAGCTCGAAAGAGCAGGGCCCTCGATCCCCTCATGTGTTGCATTGTATTAGTATTGTTCTGTCACATGTTCTGTCCCCCTTTGTAATGTACAGCGCTGAGTGAACTATTGGCGCTTTATAAATACTGTATAATAATAATAATATACAAAAAAATTCTAAAAAAAAAAATATTCAGCACAGCTTTCCAATACATGCAAATTTGTTCATGTTATATCTCTTTTATAACCTGGCAAGTACTTAAAATACCTGATGATTCTGTCAGAAATTTAGTCAGCTCCTAACTTTATGTAATAGGCTGACTATGCTGCCACTGCTGCACTAAAATCCAAAGCTGCATTATCAGACTTGCCTGGGTTCTCCTCTACACACCCCTTCTCATCTTCATGACGTCACCCTTACATTCTCAGCACTTGCTCCCCTCCCATACAAATTGACTACTTCTTATGTCTGGTAGGGGGGCATTGTAAATACCACTTGAAGTTCTGCTGGGGCAGAAGGTGAACTAAGCGTAGCGATGCTGAAAAAGACATGAGCAGTAAGTCTAGGGATGCAAAGGAAGAAAAACAAAATCTGGAAATCCTGGGGACTGTAGGACTTAGCATGGAAATGCTGGTAAAAAGTGAAGAATATAAATGAAAACGAAGTTGAGAAGACTGAGGTGTATTTTTGGAAATTGAGAAAGAATGAGGATTATGATGTTAGGAAGGAGGTAGGAACTGAACCTGGGGATATGTTGAGATAGGACTATATAGATACGTGTGGGGATAAAGATGCTGAGGAAAGGCAAATACTGAGCATTGGAGGTATTCATGCATAGAGGATTGGCATTGGAAGTTTTCATGCATACAGTACATCTTTCTTTATATAGAGGCCTATTTCAATTTTATAAGATGAAATAACAGGTGATGAGAAATCTAATGGCCCAAACTTTCCCTTGCTTTGTGGCATCAAGATTCATGCAAACGTTTAATAGTTTCAGCCGAATGCCAGAAATAGGGTTGATTTACTAAAGTAAAACATAATCACTTTGCAAAATGGAACTTTTAGGCCCCTTGCACATGAGGCCATCCAGCTTCAGGGCCTCTGGGAAGGACAGGTGCAGCCTCCTGGTGTGTGCTAACCGCTGGATGTTCTTCAGCTTCCCCATGATCTGTGCTCCTGCCTTTGCTGACTGATCTTCCATTACTGACCCAGCTTGTTCCTGACCTTTCTCTGTGGATTCTGGATTCTAACCTCAGCTTGCCTCTGACTATTCTCTGCCTGCTTCCCTGGCATTAACCTCCATCTGCTGCTGGACCTTACTCCGCCTGCTTCTTAACCACATTGCCATCTCATCGTGTATGATCCTGGCTCACCTTGACTACGTATTCAATGGAAAAGCAGAATGGTTGGCCACACAAACAGCAATGTGGTTTATGAAATTCTTTATTGGAAATATAAGAACATTGCTGTTTGTGTGGCCAACCATTCTGTTTTCCCATTGCATCTATGATCACGGATCCGGCCAACACCTGCATGTCTGTGGAGGGGTTATGCAGATTCGGCACTCACCTGCAGATCTTTTCCTCTTTCAGTTCACATTGACTACATCCTTGACTGTGGCAGTCACATGCTACCAAGCTACCAGCACCCGTGGTTTTTTGAGCTTTGTACCACAGTCACCACATTCAGGGGTGCTCGGACCAGAGCTGAAAGGGAATCCCTCTCATCAACTCGGCCTCCAACCAAGGTAGGTGACACAGTTGTTGGTTGCTCAGTTGTCATGTACTATGTTAGTAACGTTCTTTCTGAAGGTAGGCAGTATGCAATAATGCATATGTAATGAAAGTTTCATTTTTTACAAAAGATTGTGCTGAGGTTTATACGTGTCTATTAGACTTTTGATTGTAGCACAGTAATGAAAGCATATTTTGTGGGTACAAAAGCTGTAACATATGCTATGTATACAGTTAGTAGGCTTAAGTTTTAAGCCTTCGTCCACTGTGCCAAGCCCACAACTCACTGTGGCACATTATACACTTCACCTGATTGTTCCCCTTTCCGGTGCCCAAGGCCGAACACCCCCCCAGAATTAAAAATTATCTGCAGCCCATTGCAGGAAGTTAGGCGTTGACTGCATTTCTGGAAGGATTATCAGTCTGCAGCCAAACATCACAGCAGGAGGCAATTCTGGAAAGAAAGTTGAAACCTACAGTATATAGATAAAGAATTTACTTAAGGATTAATAAAAAAAAAAATACCTCTAGCTGCATTATGTGACAATTCCTAGATGTTACAGTTCAGATTTAAATTATATGTGCAAAAATCCTCTCATTTAAAATTCCGGGGTACTAAAGATTACAACTTTAATTTGGAGAAGTGGTAGAGATTTTGAAAATAATTATACCAAAAACACAATTTCAAAGAGAAATGCAGAGCATATTTTGTTTATTTCGCACTAAAGTTTCATTTGTTAAAAGACAGAAAGATTGGTAGGATTGGACATTTGTGGAAAGTGTTGAAATTCACAGTTTATATTGTGAATTTGGAATTGTTGACTATGCCTTTGTTTGACCCATGTGTCTCCTGCGAAAGTGTTGATTTATCATTACCACAGTCAGGAAATCCCACAGCTTATTAAATATTTACTGTTATGCTACTAATAAACAATTATTTATTGATATTTACTTGGTGTTTGAGACATTTGTTTTAGCTCAAATTTATTAACAGCTTTTCAAATACTTCCCTTATTATGTACAGTACTAGAAAATATGTGTTGTATTGTATCAGTAAATAGAAAATATTGCTTAGGAATTATTCATATATACCACTTTCTACCAGCAGGGGGGCACTCTGTGCAACTTCATGTTTTTTGAAGGCTTTTTCTTAAAACTGCTGTGCTAAAATTATAGCCGAACAACACAACCCCTTTCTCTCCTGGCAGAAATATGAACATGTTAACAAGTCAGTTTTCAGAAGTTGCCAAACATCATGCAAGAACTTTTGGATTTCATTAGGACGATCATTCTCTTTTACGTTGGGTGTCATAGGCCTACTCTGAACAATTGCTTGTTTGTAAAATAAATAAATTATGCGTATGACTATATCAGAGTGCTATTGTTAGTCTATCTAATGTATTCATACCTACCCACATGGAAGAAAAATATATTTTAAAAATATTTTTCCCAAATATTTTGACATATTTGAAATACTACACTTTTGGCCGTATTCTCTCTCTCTCTCTCTCTCTCTCTCTCTCTCTCTCTCTCTCACGCACACACATGTACATACACACACTGTATTTTGAATTGTGCTTTATTACAAAATATCTAAAAAATATTTTTACAAATACATTTTCAAATATACTGTATGTCTTTAAAAATACATTTAATCTATGTTTTTGGAATGCATTTACAAATATATGTAAAAATATATGTTGAAATTACTTTTTTATATGTTACAAAGTATATGAAAAATATTTTTTAAAATATTTTTTTTAAATATATTCTTCAGATATTTTTTAATATATAAACAAATGCATTTCAAAGAGAGCAGAAGAGAGAGAGAAATAGGGAGAGAGAGATAGAAGGAGAGAGGGGGAGCGGGGGAGGGGGAGAGAGGGAGCGCAAGGGAGAGAAAGAGATAAAGAGAGACAGAAAAAGAGAGAAAAAGAGAATGGCCAAAATTGTAGCATTTCAAATATTTGTCAATATAGTAGGGTAGAAGATTTTTAACATATATTTCAAATATATTTTTCTATGTGAGTAGGTTGTATTTATTTAGAATTAAACCACTGTAAATACAAGTGAAAATAATTTTTTACTGTATACAATTTTTTGTATCATTCAGGTGTCTGTTGGTAAGCAAGTATCAGATATTTTAATTCAATTATGGCATTGGTAAGCTCCAATCCACTCCTGGATATTGGTACTTTAATGCATTTCTCAATTTCAGTGATATTACATGGAAAGATACATGTACAAATATAGCAAGTAAAATTTAACAGAGCGATATAGCAGCAGCGATATGGATTTTGCCTTCTCACAAATGTTGGCAAAATTAGACAAAATTTGCACAAGTTGACTGGGTAAATTTTGTTTTCTTCTTTTAATAGCAAAAAATATGCTTAAAGAGTAAATCCACTTTTGTTGAGAAAAAAAACAAAAACAATCCCCTTTGGGAGGTCAGTGTGCATTGTCCTACCTGTTTCTGCTGTGAAGAAAATAAAACTGTTTGCAGAATGAATCTGATTGGGAGTGACTTTCGCATTATTAATCAGCTCATGCACTTGCAGTGTTCTAACAAAATGCAAAATGCAGGGTCTGCATCCCTTCAAAAGTGATTAACCCTTTAGGAATATCTCACCAAAAATGAAATTTTTATTGCAGAGGATGTCTAAAATCCAAATGTATCACTGGCTAGATTCACACTGTTGCGGGACATAATTGTACACATTCCCGCACCTGCAGCCAAAATACACTGATTTTGAGCAGATGCATGGGGCTACCATTAATTTTTAATGATACCCCCACACATCAGAAAACGCATCGAGTTTTCAAGTGCATGAAATCACATGGTGCAAAAGCACCATGTGGTTACAGTGTGGCTGAGTTTTAGAAAAAGGTGCTGGGACCTTTTCTCTGCATTTCCACCAGGTACAACAGCTCATTCACATGATTAGCATAAACGTGGCACACACATAACAGCCTTAGTGCAGACTCTTTGGAAAGCAGTGCGCGCATCACAAAAGCAGGAAATTACATTTCTGGTGATATTCCGCACACCAGGCCTCCAGGTTCCCATAATACATTACATTTTACAGAAGATAATAGTGCTGCAAATTGAAAGGAAAGATAATTTTTCATAACAGTCGATACGGCTTGTGTAGCAATTGTATATGCTTTATTTATTTTATTTGCTATTTTTACCCGCAAAAGTAGTTACCCTTTACATTTTTTCTTCACTATTGATTTCAATGCATTTCAAAGAAATTGGATGAATTTCACCAAAATGTCCTGATTTTCACTGAAATTTCAGCGATGCAAAAATTCTCATCCCTAACAGCAAACTTAAAAATCCAAAGGAAGGATCATAACATAAAACTGTAATGGAATGTATGATTTTTCATCACCTTAAGTTGACAACTGTATTTAATGTCTATAATGTGATGATTTAAATAAAGAATTAAAAAATTTAAAGTGAAACTGTAATGAGAAATGAGATCTGACACTACTTGCTCAAAACTAAAATGAATATTTCCCGTTAATATTTTGTGTGTACTTTACTGGACAATGATATTTTCTTTGGCAAAAAAAAAAAAATTACATCTTTGATTTTCTTGAGAAGAATTGCTGTATAGCATTAAGAGCATCCTCGGAGTTTGCTCTTCTAATGAGAAGTTCCATCTCTTTTACACATACAGTGTGAAGTTTCTCGTTATCCACACTGCGAACCAACTGTTTCGAAAGAGCCAGACACTAATGAAAAAGACAGCAAATGAAGTGTTAATTTGTTACATCCATGCACATTATTATTATTATACTGCAAACATACTATTATAGTTCAAACATAAACATTTGCAATTACATTTGCCAACGTCAATAATTATTACCAAACAAGGTGGATGGTGGTTTCCCCCATGCCAAGACAACAACAGTGTCACTGCTTGACAACAGTGAGTGCAGCTGATTGGCTACAGCTGCTGATGGATAAAAAGTTTCCAACATGTCCCTTTAACAGAAGTCAATCAAATGATCCACTTCTGTCGAGTGGAGGTGGAGGTGGAGGCGAACCAGCCAAATTTCTATCAGTGTATGGCCAGCTTTAGTAGCAGAGCACTATAATTTGCGGTCTGTATCTCAATATAAAACTATAGACGGAGCTCTACACATATTCTCTTAGCTAATCCTGTAACCAATTTTCCCATAACAGTTGCTCAACAAAAATGATAATTAAGGTGGCTCTAAAAGGTTCGTTTTTTTTTCTTTAAAATAATAAACACATCATACTTTCCTGCTCTGTATACTAGTTTTACACAGAGCAGCCCTGATTCTTCTCCCCTCAGGTCCCCCTGCTGGCTGGCCCCCTTTTTGAGCTCCCCTAGAGCAAGCTTGCTTTGGGGGTACTCATGTGTGCTTGCTCTTGAGCCACTGCTGCATGTCTGAGACACACAAAGGTTGGGGAGGGAGCAGAAGGTGGGACTGAGCTACAGACTGATTGACAGCCAATGGCTCCTGCTGCTGTGCCTCAGCCAATGAGGAGAGAGAGACCCGGGAGAGATGCTGCTCTTGTGCACTTCGCTTCATTGAGATCGAATTCAATTAAGTATTGGGGGGCTGTGGGGAAAGCTGCACACTGAAGGATTTTTTACCTCAATGCATAGGTAGAAACCTTCAGGCTTTACAACCACTTGAAACTACCTGATACACATATAATCAAGGACATACTTGTAAATTATCAAAAAAATATGAAAATTCATTCAGTTCGCTGAACCCACCCCGAAGTTCAAGAATACTGAACATAGCATTGAGGTCTTATAGGAGCCAAATCTGGTTATTTTTCTCTGGCCTTTTTCAAGGGTAATCATCAAGCTTTTGTTAACAAATGGCATGGGTAACTGGGTATTACCATTGGGAAGATGTTCCAATGCAAAAAAATCTATATTTTTTGAATGCTGTTCAGTGGGAACAGGGAGCTTTAATATGGCTTAAAGGGCAACAATAAACATAAGTCCTCATGCACACGGGGCATTTTAATGACACTGGTAATGTTAGCTGTGTAGAGTCACGTTAAAAACGTGAGTTTTTCAGCTTTTTTTTAGCATGTTTACTTTAGCATTTAGCGGTGTTTTCATTTGCATTTTTTAGTGTTTTTTTTTTTTTTTTTTTTTACCAAGAACAAAAGTTTTTTGGTTTGTGGCGTTTTTCAGCGTTAGGGTGTTTTTACAGCTAAAAAACTCCTCTAGAAACCCACTAGTCCTGGGTTTTTTTTCCGGCCAAAAAAATGTCCCTGCCAAAAAATGTTGATTACAGTCTATGTGTCAGGGCTCCCAGGTGTGACCAGAGGTGTGTGACTGACGCAGGGAAACGCAGACTTCAGATATGTTATAAACAATATAATTTATTAACACTAACAATACAAACATAAACGCAGTGCAATACTAAACATAATACAGTGCAAACAAACCAAACCAACCACCCACAGATAACAGTACATACAAGCAAGCGTCGTCAGGCAGGCCGGGTCAATATCAATTGGGCAGGTAGGTACAGGGGGAGCAAGCGGAGATTGGTCGGGGTCACAGGCCAGGTTCAGCAGGTAGCTAGCAGCGTAGTACAGAGGGTCAGGCAGAGGGATGGTCAGGGTCACAAGCCAGGGATCAGAACAGGTAGCAGGCAGCGTAGTACAGAGGGTCAGGCAGAGGGATGGTCAGACAAGCCAGGGATCAGAGCAGGGTCAGCAGAGAATCAGACAGGAACAGAGAGCAGGAACAGGATACAGGGCCCAAGAGAAACACAACACCAAGGCAGAGTCTGCAAGTCTGGCCATCCCTTAAATACCCCAGCATAATCAGTTCCAGGTGTTAGCTGGCTGCAAAGTTGAGTCTCTGATTGCTGGGAGCACCCGCTGGCCAGCCCTGGTACTGCAGATCAAAAGGCAGGTGAGTCCCACCATTGCTGGCTAGTCCATTCCTGACAGTACCCCCCCCTCAAGGAGCGGCCTCAGGACGCTCCAAACAGTCCTAGCTGGGCAAAATGTTCCACCGCCCGGGTCTGGTAACTGGCGGGATATCAAAGACTGGCACACCGGGCAGGGGCACATCGGGCAGGACTCCGGGCAGAGGCACATCGGGCAGGACTCCGGGCAGAGGCACATCGGGCAGGACTCCGGGCAGAGGCACATCGGGCAGGACTCCGGGCAGAGGCACATCGGGCTGGACTCCGGGCAGAGGCACATCGGGCTGGACTCCGGGCAGAGGCACATCGGGCTGGACTCCGGGCAGAGGCACATCGGGCTGGACTCCGGGCAGAGGCACATCGGGCTGGACTCCGGGCAGAGGCACATCGGGCTGGACTCCGGGCAGAGGCACATCGGGCTGGACTCCGGGCAGAGGCACATCGGGCAGGACTCCGGGCAGAGGCACATCGGATTACCAGGCGGAGCAGCAGGCACCGGGCCCCCGGGCGGGGCGGCAGGCACCGGGCCCCCGGGCGGGGCGGCAGGCACCGGGCCCCCGGGCGGGGCGACAGGCACCGGGCCCCCGGGCGGGGCGACAGGCACCGGGCCCCCGGGCGGGGCGACAGTCATCGGGCCCCCGGGCGGGGCGACCGGCATCAGGTCCCCGGGCGGGGCGGGCGCCGGACCCCCAGATGGAGCGACAGGTCTCGGGCCCCCAGGCGGAGCGGCGGGCGCCGGACCCCCAAGTGGAGCGACAGGTCTCGGGCCCTCAGGCGGAGCGGCGGGTGCCGGACCCCCAGGTGGAGCGACAGGTCTCGGGCCCCCAGGCGGAGCAACAGGTCTCGGGCCCTCAGGCGGAGCGGCGGGCGCCGGACCCCCAGATGGAGCGACAGGTCTCGGGCCCTCAGGCGGAGCGGCGGGCGCCGGACCCCCAGGTGGAGCGACAGGTCTCGGGCCCCCAGGCGGAGCAACAGGTCTCGGGCCCACAGGCGGAGCGGCGGGCGCCGGACCCCCAGATGGAGCGACAGGTCTCGGGCCCTCAGGCGGAGCGGCGGGCGCCGGACCCCCAGGTGGAGCGACAGGTCTTGGGCCCCCGGGCGGAGCAACAGGTCTCGGGCCCCCAGACGAAGCGGCGGGCACCGAGTCACCAGGCACGACAGTGGGCACCGAGTCGTCTGGCAAGACTGCGGGCACCGAGTCAACTGGCGGAACAGCGGGCATCGAGTCAACTGGCGGAACTGCGGGCACCGAGTCGTCTGGCAAGACTGCGGGCACCGAGTCGACTGGCAAGACTGCGGGCACCGAGTCGTCTAGCAAGACTGCGGGTACCGAGTCGTCTGGCAAGACTGCGGGCACCGAGTCGTCTGGCAAGACTGCGGGCACCGAGTCATCTGGCAAGACTGCGGGCACCGAGTCAACTGGCGGAACAGCGGGCATCGAGTCGTCTGGCAAGACTGCGGGCACCGAGTTGTCTGGCAAGACTGCGGGCACCGAGTCGTCTGGCAAGACTGCGGGCACCGAGTCGACTGGCAAGACTGCGGGCACCGAGTCGTCTGGCAAGACTGCGGGCACCGAGTCGTCTGGCAAGACTGCGGGCACCGAGTCGTCTGGCAAGACTGCGGGCACCGAGTCAACTGGCGGAACAGCGGGCACCGAGTCAACTGGCGGAACAGCGGGCATCGAGTCAACTGGCGGAACAGCGGGCATCGAGTCAACTGGCGGGACTGCGGGCACCGAGTCGTCTGGCAAGACTGCGGGCACCGAGTCGTCTGGCGGAACAGCGGGCATCGAGTCAACTGGCAAGACTGCGGGCACCGAGTCGTCTGGCAAGACTGCGGGCACCGAGTCAACTGGCGGAACAGCGGGCACCGAGTCAACTGGCGGAACAGCGGGCATCGAGTCGTCTGGCAAGACTGCGGGCACCGAGTCGTCTGGCAAGACTGCGGGCACCGAGTCGTCTGGCAAGACTGCGGGCACCGAGTCGTCTGGCAAGACTGCGGCCACCGAGTCGACTGGCGGAACAGCGGGCACCGAGTCGTCTGGCAAGACAGTGGGCTCCGAGTCAACAGGCACGACAGTGGGCACCGGGTCATCAGGTATCGGATTGTCTGGCTCGACAGCGGGCATCGGGTCACCAGGTATGACAGCGGGCACTGGGTCACCAGGCATCAGGTCATTTGGCTTGCCAGCGGGCACCGCGTCATCTGGCAAGGCAGTGGGCACCGGGTCACCAGGTATGACAGCGGGCTCTGAGTCAATTGGCACGACAGCGGGCACTGGATCAGGTACCAAATCATCTGGATCAACAGCGGGCATCGAGTCAACTGGCCTAATAGGATCGTCGGGCTGAATCAGCTCATCATGCTGGGTAGAAGCATCCGGCTGAGTAGAGGCATCCGGCTGAGTAGAGGCTTCCGGCTGAGTAGAGGCTTCCGGCTGAGTAGAGGCATCAGGCTGAGTAGCGGCATCAGGCTGAGTAGCGGCATCAGGCTGAGTAGCGGCATCAGGCTGAGTAGAGGCATCCGGCTGAGTAGAGGCATCCGGCTGAGTAGAGGCATCCGGCTGAGGAGAGGCATCCGGCTGAAGAGAGGCATCCGGCTGAAGAGAGGCATCCGGCTGAAGAGAGGCATCCGGCTGAAGAGAGGCTTCAGGCTGAGTAGAGGCTTCAGGCTGAGTAGAGGCTTCAGGCTGAACCACGGAAGGCAGGTTCACCGGTTTGGATACTGGCAGGATGGTATTGGTTGGAAAGAATTTTCGCTTTTTTCTGGTTTTAACTACTGGAGCACTGCAAGTAAACGCAGGTCTGCAAACGAATGGAGCAGCTGGAGACAGAGAAGAGCTGGAGGATGGAACAGGAGAGGGAGCAGTTGCTACAGAGGGCTTTTTTACAGGGTTAAAGGCAGGATAGGTGCAGCGAGTGGGAACAGGGTACTGACATGCGGTAGATAGCCAAGTATACTGGGCTGTAACTGGAGGAGCTGGTGGGAATACAGGAGTAGAGTTAGAAGCAGGACTGGGTTTTTGTAAGCTGACTGAGGCTGGGTGCAACAAGTCTGTCCATGTCTGCAGTATGGGTTGAACAAAGCTGAGCTTACACAAAGCCTGTCTGGTCAATGACTGCACTGCGTTTATACAAACTCTTAGTACCTGTGGTGAACATGTGGAATAACGCTCCAGAAAGTAACCCACATCATCCTCTAATAACCACACTAGGGACTCTACCTGGTCTGCACTAAATGGTGGCAAAAATTCATCCCTGCATTCGGGGGAACCAGATGAAACCAACTCAGCACAAACCTCAATCAATGGCTGCACCTCAGAGAACTCTGTGCCCTGATCTACTAGAACATGAGCGAGCCGTATACATTCTAGTAGTTGATCCCTGGGATACTCCTTCAGAGTTTGATAAGCATACTCCCTGTCATCAAACACTAGCAGAGATAAATACACAACCTCATCCAGATCCATCCTTCCCAGCAACAAGCTAAGATGGCTTCCCTGTGCAGCCACTTCTGGTCAGGATTGGCCTTGGTGTAATGTCAGGGCTCCCAGGTGTGACCAGAGGTGTGTGACTGACGCAGGGAAACGCAGACTTCAGATATGTTGTAAACAATATAATTTATTAACACTAACAATACAAACATAAACGCAGTGCAATACTAAACATAATACAGTGCAAACAAACCAAACCAACCACCCACAGATAACAGTACATACAAGCAAGCGTCGTCAGGCAGGCCGGGTCAATATCAATTGGGCAGGTAGGTACAGGGGGAGCAAGCGGAGATTGGTCGGGGTCACAGGCCAGGTTCAGCAGGTAGCTAGCAGCGTAGTACAGAGGGTCAGGCAGAGGGATGGTCAGGGTCACAAGCCAGGGATCAGAACAGGTAGCAGGCAGCGTAGTACAGAGGGTCAGGCAGAGGGATGGTCAGACAAGCCAGGGATCAGAGCAGGGTCAGCAGAGAATCAGACAGGAACAGAGAGCAGGAACAGGATACAGGGCCCAAGAGAAACACAACACCAAGGCAGAGTCTGCAAGTCTGGCCATCCCTTAAATACCCCAGCATAATCAGTTCCAGGTGTTAGCTGGCTGCAAAGTTGAGTCTCTGATTGCTGGGAGCACCCGCTGGCCAGCCCTGGTACTGCAGATCAAAAGGCAGGTGAGTCCCACCATTGCTGGCTAGTCCATTCCTGACACTATGTGTACATGGACACATAGGATAACATGCTGGAGGGTTTATTAACTGTAGAAAAAACATCAAAAGCCAAAAACAGCAGCTGTAAAAATGTCCAGTGTGCATGAGGACTAAAGCTGCATTGGAAAATGTGAAGCAGTACAGATATACCCCTTTAACCTATTTCAGATAACTGAACACATATTTGGTGGAAGGAAAGGTGGGTCTTAGTGCTAAGAGAATGCTCACTGTGGGAGTTTCCAGATTTGGATAAGTCCCACTCCTCCACCACCACCCATGTTCCTTTTGGGGGGCAGAGAAGATGCGGGGAGGCGGCTGTTGCCCCTTAAAAATGGGTCAAGGTGCTCTGTGGGGGTTTGCTGCCCCTCCTCGCCAAGGTACTCTACAGAACCATACCAGGCCACTGTCCTCAACATTGGTAGAGTGGGCTCATGCATGCTGCTCCCCTTTGCAGGCTGCATGCTTGGATAAGGGTCTTTTATAAATGTTTGCAGGGACCCCACACTGTTTAATTTGTTTTAATAAAATGTTGTACTGGAAAAAGAGGGCCCCACCAATATCATTCCTTACCCCTAGATGAATGAGTACACACAGCACAGTGCACCACTTTGCACAGATGAAAGCCATGTGTGGCTTGTGGTGTGCTGTGATAAAGCACACCATACCTTGAGGTGTGGTGCCAACCCACTTAAAATTATTGGGGTGCCTTAAAACAGTACATCTTACCTTATGGCAATGGCCTGTATTAATGCACATGCATTACTGTAGCATATAGTGTGGAAGGGACCTATCACTATTTACTATAACAGCTTTAAAAATGGTTGTAAACCCTTACATAAAACCACTGAATTGACCACCCTTGGGTGATACACAGAGAACAAACAAATCCTCCCACATAAGTTGTACCTGTTTATCTGAAGCGTTTTCTTCTCTACAGCCTTCTAAAACACACAAATTAAAGGAATTTTTTCTCAGCTCCAGCAATCAGGGGGTTGGGATCTGAAAGCACACACTGCACCTGAGCTGAGTGTAATCTGAGACCTGAGTGGAGGGACCCTTCTTTGGCTGATTGGGGGGGGGTGGGTGCTATCTTCCAAGATTCTGTGGTCAGGATAACCTGTCAGAAGTGACTAATGCAGATAGCAGACGGAAAAGATAGGAGACAGAAATCACACTAGGTGCTTTGGAGTGAGGTTAGTACACACTATAGAGGGATACGCTTTTGTCATTTTAATTTAGGAGGTTTACAACCACTTTAAAGCAAAAACTTACATTTTTAGGAAAGGTGGCATAAGATTTCAGCCTTGACCAAACTTCCTGCTGAAAGGTACTGTCAGGAAAAACTTCAGTGACCAGTCCAAGGTTACAAGCTTCACGAGCCGTTAGTGTCTTGTTGAAAAGTAATACTTCAATAGCCTACAAGAAAATACATGAAAAGTGTGTATAGTCAAATTATGTTGTAATTAAAAATTAGAAATAATTGTCTGGGAACTACAATTGCTTTGCAAAAGGAGACAGTTTTTCACTCTTGCAAATCTTCTATAAACAAAAAAAGGAACATTAATTAGTCCATCATTCTTTCTATGTGCAAAAGAGTGTCCACTCCAGCTTGATGAATTCAAAAGGGCTTTCATCATGCCAAAATGCTCTGAGGTTCACTCCTTGATTTTAAATACACGTTCTTCTACGCTATGATGATAAAATATGCCACAAAGAAATGGTAGACTACAGACACAAGTTTCTTTTGTGTGGCAGTGCTGGAAGGTTATAGTCATAACAATAGTATAATATGATATTCAAAGCAAGGCCATTAGGAGGAAACGCAAACAAATCATAGCAAAACCATTAGAAGATCAATAAGACATAGCCATGCACAACAAAATGGATACAGCAGTTTGCCAGTTTAAAAGAAATATCCATTAAAAAAAAACAACAAATTTAGGCAACAAGTTAAAGCAAGTGAGCGACTAAGTGCTATTCAGTAAAAACAGCAACTGTGCTAAAGTCAGAAAATTCATTCAAATTACCTATATCTGAGTTCTCTGAAATTATCAGCGCTAACTGAATAGGATTTCAGAGGGTTACTAGGAGGGCAGTAGGAGTATACTGCCTGAATTATTTGCCTTATAAAATTGATTTAGCTGTTTCCTTTATCACCAATTACATTCAGACTTCCAATACAACTTTGAATAGGAAAGAGGTGGAAAGTAGGCCTTTTAGTACCACCAGCAGGTGTGTTCTTCAAGAATCACCAGATTGCAGACAAAAGGAGATCATCATGCCAAAAAACTGTCTTTTCTTTAAGGATAGTGATCATATAAAGCCATATCCCAAATCAAAAGTTTACATACCCTGGAATGTTTGGCCTTGCTACAGACACACGAGGTAACACACACAGGTAATTAAAGGGTAATTTTTCACATCTGCGGCTTTTGTGTGTGTAAATAGTCAATGAGTTTGTTAGCTCTCACGTGGGAGCACTGAGCGGGTAGATACTGAACCATGGGGAGCTGAAAAGAACTGTCAAAATACCTGCATAACAAGGTAATGAAACTGTATAAAAATGGAAAAGGTGTTTGACATGTACAACAACATCTATGGTGAGTCATTTTCTCCTTCCTCTGAAATAGCTTTCCTATCCATCCTACCGTATTCCCTGCGGAGTCAAAAGTCTTGTCTCATTTTTATTTATTTTTTTTAATCGACAGGCAGGGAATTAATAGTTGCTGTGTGAAAGACCTCTTGTACACCCTTCCCTCCTCAATTGGTTACACGTGATGAATGACATTATGACTGTGGAGGAACTCCTCACCCAAGAACGGGAAACCTCAGAAAAGTTTCTTGCTCTATGGACGGCCTGTATCTTTTTTTTTTTTATTAACTTTTTATTGATTTTCAAACAAGTATAACAAACAGAGTTACATAGAGCATCAAAAAGAAAAGAAAAACAGAGAATGAAATAGGCTCATCGATGAGAGGCATTCAAATACATATAATGTCATTACACAACAGTGGTTTAGCGATCAGTTTCAGACAACTGAGTAGACAAGTCAGAGTTGGAAGTATCCCATGATTCCCAAATTGCTTCAAATGTGGAAGCAGAGTTAGGCCTGGATCTTTCATTCCTTCTCTGAACCACTAAAACAAAAACTGTGTTAAGCGCAGAATTAAGGTGCGCATCCCTGGCCCTCATACCATTAGATTAGTTACAACACGTGTAATTCCACAGGGCTGTCCCAAATTCCTCCACACTCCTCTTTCTTTCTTCCTTCCTTTCTAAAACATTTATATTACTCTTCAAAATGTAGATTGTACTACATTACACTTTATTACACATGACCCTGATTGCGCTGACCAGATACTACTCAGGATGGCCACCAGCGGTGGTCAGACGTCCGGATACTGTAGCCCCCCTCACGGGTTTCGTGCGATGCACATTATCAAAGGGTCCTGGGCCACACACTGTATTTAATTATATATATTACAAATAATTTACCTTTGACAAGCCCATTATTCTTGGGAAGGTATAAGAAGAGCATGCTTCTGGATGTTGGCCGAGTTTGCTGAAAGGTGTGTTAAATGTAGCCTGTAAATAGAACAGTGATCAGAAATATTCTTACAGGTCAAATATTTAGCTTTAAAAACAGCGTAGGAATAATATTTTCCCTAATTTCCATACAGAGTTAATTCCACATAATGTTTTTTTTTCCGTACGTTTAACTGGCAAATCCATTTGAAAGCCACATGACATTGTATTGTGCAACTTGCTCTCTCTATGCCATAGGCAGAATTAAGTATGACTGGTCTGCATTAGCTCTAAAACAAGTAACTAGTGTTCCCAGATTACCGCTTGGCAAGAACAAGGTTTTCAGCAATGCGGTTGTCTGAGGCAGTACAGCTACTCTGCCTGGATGAATGGAAGAATGTTTTGATGGGTAGGCTTGGTTGAGTGTGCACATTTTACAGTTTAATTTCCAACTTTGACCTAAATGTTTTGTAGCAAAGTTCTCATTGAGGCTAGCCTCACACCTGCGCAGTTTGCATGTGGTCCATTTCTGCAGTGCGTTTTTGAAATTGTTCGTTCTCTTGTTGCTAGGTAGATTAAAAACACATAAAAAACGCACTGCATGCTTTTCTGCAGCATCTCCATTGAAGTCTGTATAACCAAAAACGCAACATTTTGCATTTAAAAAAAGTCCCTGACCTTTTCCAAAAAACACACCGAGTGAAAATGCGGAGATGTGAACCCGTCCCCTAGGAAATCATGTTATATGGGCTGCTGTGCGTTTCTGCAAAATGCTGTGGAAAACGCATAGGGGTGAACCTAGACTAACTCGCTATGCTCAGATGCAGGAACATTAGCTAATTTTTCTACATCTCCCTAGATTCCTGGAAATACCCAGGAAAGAGATGTTTCTGTGCATTCCTCCTTCAACACTTCAGAAAGGCTACACCTGATGAGACAGATGTAGCTGAGCAAGTGATATGCAGCCAGGTGCGAGGCCCTCCAGTGTCAGAACCCACATGTGGGCAGATGGGCCAAAGCCCGATAGCATACAGTTTCTCTGGAAACCCTTTCCAATTGCTACAAGGGCACTGCCTTTCCAGTGGGGTGGTGCTTGGGTCATGGGTCCATTCAGCTGTTCACCTGTATTACCACTACCCTGGACTTCACTGAAAAGGACACTGGGGATAGTAGCAAGTAGCCATGCTCTGTATTATTTTCTGGATTTTTAGCTAGACTCTCAATTGTTAGAGTCCTATAGAAACCATGATGAGATGCTGCTGTAAAGAATCAATTTTTTTGCAGTTTTCATAATCTGTTTTGCATTATTATGCAGTATATGCATGACCCTTGCCATTCTGAACCAGTTTAGCATTATTACTCTAACTTTTCACCTGTTTAGTAAACTGCAAATTACACCATTGGTGGCCCTGTTGGTGAAAACTCAACAAAACTTTTGAGTGAAATGTTTTAGGAGTCAAGTGGAAAATTATCAGTCGAATAGTGACTGCATATTATCAGATGGATGTCGGGTG
The DNA here is from genome assembly GCF_062004578.1 of Staurois parvus. NCBI lineage: Eukaryota > Metazoa > Chordata > Amphibia > Anura > Ranidae > Staurois > Staurois parvus. Next base: position 8,141,335 of record NW_028318083.1, on the reverse strand, counting down.
TCATGTTTGCTAAATACAGTAACAAACAAGGGAGATCCGTCCTTCCATACTGTTTAGTTTGGATGGAGAAATCTATGTGTATATGGTTAGCCTTACTATCTGTCTGATCATTTGATTATTTATTACAGGTACTTATATAGTGCCGTCAATTTACGCAGCGCTTTAAATATATATTGTACATTCACATCAGTCCCTAACCCTCAAGGGGTGTACAATCTAAGGTCCCTAACTCACATTCATACATACACATACTAGAGCCAATTTAGACAGGATCCAATTAACCTACCAGCATGTCTTTGGGGTGTGAGAGGAAACCAGAGTACCCAGAGGAAACCCATGCAGGTACAGGGAGAACATGCAAACTCCAGGCAGGTGGTGCTGTGGTTGGGATTCAATCCAACAACCCTAGTACTGCCAGGTGGAAGTGATAACCATTAAGCCACTGTGCTGCTGTTAAAGTACCTTCAAGTAAACCTTTCACCTTAGTGCAGCCTGCCTGGTAAAATACTATTTTTGCTCCCAGCTCTTAATATTCACAGTGAGGTTCTGCTCAGCACTAGCCTCAGTTCAGCCTATGCAAAGAAAATGTTCCAGGTTGTGACCTCTTCTACTGCATATGAATTCAGTGCCCCTATCTTTTCCTAGGAACAAGCTTTACTCTTCTGGATGGCTGGAGGCTGACATTAGTACAACTTCTTCATAGGAATGAATGGGGCCACAGTGCGCATGCGCAGCAGGAAGAGGACTGGCTGGGATGCTTTTCTTAGGAAAGGCTGTGTGGTCTTGAGCAGGATTGCAAAGTGAAGAGCACATGAGCACGGAGGAAGGTAAGTAGATTACCAGGTTGATCACTTAATGGAAAGTTGTTGCAAGTGTATGGTTGTCCTTGAAGCAACTAAATCAAAGTTCGGCTAGTTGTCATATTCCTACATTCAACTCTGCTCCAGTATCGCTTATTGAATACCTGAGCTTCTTCCTCTCCATGAACCCCCCCCCCCATTTCCATTAATTGGAAGTTTATATGGAGGACATTATAGATATTGGTTGAACTTGAAAAACATATCTTTTTGAGCATAAGAATTGATAAGAACTATTGAAGGATAAGAATTTTAATACGAACGAGGAGAGTAGCTGTTACCAGAACTTCAACAGATCTCATTAGCAGCATACTGTACTTAAATAGGATATTACAAGTTCAATAAAGTGAAGCTGTGGTTCGATTAGCAGGTTAAAGAAGAAATTTGTTAAGCATTATTTGCATATAAACTTACTTTCATACTGTAACTCAAGTGTAGAACTATGTACAACATAGGGGGAGATTTACTAAAACTGGTGCACACAGAATCTGGTGCAGTTGTGCATAGCAACCAATCATCTTCAAGGTTTTAGTGTCAAAACTAAACTGAACAATCTGAAGTTAGAAGCGGATTGGTTACTATGCACAGTTGCATGAGATTCTGTGTGCACCAGTTTTAGTAAATCTCCGCCATTGTTTTGATACATTCTTTATATGCTACAATTAATCTTGCAGTTGCTGCAATATTAATTAATATATTTGCATTGCAAATAATGCAAAATACATAGCCCAAGGCCTCCATTGCAATTCTGAACTCCAGCCTTCGAGGGTGCTGGATCCTCAAGGAATCCCAGATAACTGCTACACTTCCAGACATTACAAATGAAGGCTGTGTTCCACACTTCTGCCCACTGAATAACTTTACTGCTATGGCAAGCTGGTCATTCCCGGACCAATACTCAAGTTGGTGGGTGGAGACTAGTGGGGAGAGACCATCCTGCCAGCTCAATAAAGTTATCAATAAGTAGAAGTGTGCAACACAGCCTTCGTTTGTTTAAGAATCATTCCTATATACAATATCACTGACCCCAACTTAGATAATAGCAGAGAACTGGTGCTGCAGCTCTTGTATGCATTCATGTATATGTATGGCTTGTTACCATAGACTGCAAAGTGAAACAAAACAGAAAGTGCACCAATCTTGCGCATTACCTCAGTAAACCAAATGTTATTGAATACAGAATGATACTCACAAACAGCGAAGTAAATCAAGCATGTAAGTCCTCAAAGGAACTTGAGAATTATGTAGCTTGCGCGAGTCCCATCATAGGGGTAGACACTCTGAGTATGGCTGACGCGTTTCGAAGGACGTCCCTTCTTCATTAGAGCTACTCTGATGAAGAAGGGATGCCCTTTGAAATGCGTCAATAAAATTTGGTTTACTGAGGTAATGCGCAAGGTTGGTGCTCTGTTTTGTTTTACTTTGTAGTACTGGTTGGGCTTCCCCAGCCTTGTTTGGAGCTACACAACCCTATATGCATTGGTGGTCGAATTTTTCAAGTTCAGGTTCCATTCATCCACCCTTTATCTGGGTCTCAGAGTGCAGGAGAGGTCGTTTCTGGTTCAATTTGTTACCATAGACTTCAACAAAGAAACCATCTCCCTGTAAGCCTTCAGGAAAATAGGAGAAAAAGGGGCACCTTGGCATCTCTTAGATTGTAAGCGCCAAGGAGCAGGGCCCTCCTAACCCTCTTGTACTGAACTGTATTGTCTCCCATTATAAAGTGCTGAGCAAACTGTTGGCACTATATAAATCCTGTATAATAATAACCATAATAATATTAACCTTCCAAAAGAGAATAGTCAGTATTATATAGAGGGGCAAATGGGATGACCAGGAGAGGTCCCAGGAGAGGGTGCACCTTTCCCTGGAAAGAAACTCTTGATTTACTGTATACACTTCTATAAGCACAATTAAACTGGCTCTAACATCAGACAAAACAATTATTAAATGTAAATTTTAAAAATAAGTGCATAACGTAAGTTATTTACCTGATCAGATGCATACACAAGGTCACATAAGCCAAGGATTGTTGTACCAATACCAATAGCAGGTCCATTCACCATGGCTACAAGTGGCTTTGGAAAGTCGATGAATTTACACACAAAATTCCTGAATAAAAAGTAAAAAGAGTATATGAGTAGTATTGTGTGCTGGGCTCCGCTAGCTGCTGCAAAGAGGTTTATTGGCAACAGCATGCACAAAATTAAAGCAGTAGCAAACTCCACTTTTGAAGTTGTACCTACAGGTAAGCCTACAATAAGACTTACCTGTAGGTACAGTGAATATCTCCTAAATTTTCGGTGTTTAGGAAATATGCACACTGGATGCAGCAGGTGACGTTACTGGCACATGCGCTCTGAAGGTGCACTCATGGGTATGCTGTCCCTTCAGAGCTCTGTGCCGTAAACCACTCCCATAAGAATGCGCAGGAGTGACGTCATCGCAGCTTGGCCATTCAAAAGATGGGGGGGGGGGGGAGGCACACTTAAAACAAAGAAAAAAATTATGATTGGCTCTCGTTTACATACTGCTGCCACTAGGGATTCCCCTCTGACAGCAAAGGAGTCACTGGTTGTTAAGGATGCAGCAGGTACTGGCTCCTTAACAACCAACTATTTACTGGTTGTTAAGGATGCTGGTGGGTGCTGGCTTCTTAACAACCAGCTAGTTATCAAATATATTTAGTTAAATAGTGCATGGCTAGATCATAACTTATTTAAAATCAATTCACAAAAAAAGTACAGAAATACATTTGTTAGACAGGTTTATGCAGCATTTACTGTTTCTTATTTTTGTAATAAATATCACAGTGAATTAGGATTTTCCATAATACATGTGATATTTGGATACATAACCCAAATATCACATGTGATATCCTTTAGTGAATTGTTAGAAATTCTGCATATAGCCCTACAGAACAGACACATATGCACACGTGCACAGTCCACGTGTTTCTGCTTCACTGCAAACAGGAAACTTTTTTCCCAGAGCAGAGACATAGGGGTTGATTTACTAAAATTGGAGCGTGCAAAATTTGACACAGCTCTGCATAGAAGCCAATCAGCTTCCAGGTTTTACTGTCAAAGCTTAATTGAATAAGCTGAAGTTAGAATCTGATTGGCTACCATGCACAGCTGCTATAAATTCTAAGAGCTCCAGTTTTAGTAAATCTACCCCATAGAGCAGGCATTACTAAATTGCGGACCTAGCCACTGTTTTATCCGGATCCGGGCACGCCATTTAGCAGAGTGGACAGCAGGAGAATGCACATTTCTGGAGAGAGTGTGGAATAACAGCACAGCATTGAATAGAGCGCGGGAGCTACTGGGGTTAACTTTTTAAGTTAACCAGCGGTTGATTGGAGGTAGGGCAGACCTAGGAGCCAATCACCTGCTGGGTAATACAAAAATTTAACCCCCACAGCTCCTGTGCTCTATTCAATGCTGTGTGCATGTGGGGGTGGTGGTGCTGGTGGTACAAAGGGTGGAGGGGGATGTAAAAGGGGCAGTTCTGTGAAGGGGTGATGTAAAGGGGGGAAGGTGGCACTGCTGTGGGGGGGAGGGGGTTGATGTTAGGAGGGCAGAGAACACTTGGGGAGGATTTGTGATGCGAGGAGGGGGCATTGCTGTGGAGAGGGAGATGTGAAAGAGGGTAGTGTTGTGGTGGGGGGATGTGAAGTGGCAGAGGACAGTACTGTGGGGTAGGGATGTGTGGCAGTGCTGTGTGTGTGTGTGTTGGGGGCTTTGATGTGAAAAGGGCAGAGAACACTACTATTGAGGGGGGGTGGGATTTGTGATGTGACCGGGTGGGGCAGTGCTGTTGGGAGAGATGTGGGGGGGGGCTATGCTATGGGAAGGGAGATGTAGAGGGGGGGCAATGTGGTGTGGGGATGTGAAGAGGGCACAGTTCTGCTGGGGGTTATGTGAAGGGGCAGAGGACAGTACTGTGGGGGAGAGATGTGAAGGAGCAGAGGACAGTAGTGTGGGGCGGGGGTGATTATTTGAAGGGGGGGTTGAGAAAATGTTACTGGTCAGACCTCCATGAGTTTTAATTCAGTACCCCTGCCATAGAGTTTATCATAGATGCAACTACAAACTCAAACACTGCAACCTATTGGCTGAAGAATATATATTTACTAAATACTGATGTAGTTATTGCACAAAATACATGAACACGGTATTCCAACATGATTTGAGCCCACAGACATTCACTGGTCCCCTTCTCCATTCAAAGGTATCTTTTCTTTACTTACAGCTATAGTTCATGAATGGAGAAGGGGGTAGAAAGGGCAGGCATAGATGGCACTCCTAAAGAGTGACTGCCACAGGTCCATTGGCTCCATTAACCCCATGCAACACCAGAAAATTACTGCTGCGGGGGGGATCAGAATATGGAAGGTTTTAGATAAAGCAGCAGTCATCTGCACAAGGGACACTTCACATTGATAGTAAGCACTGTCCTTTGTGCTGATTTAAAAAAAAACAAAAAAAACACACGTTTGACCAAACATAGGCTTTGTGATCATTATCAGTGTTTGCCAAGCTGGATTGGATGCATGGTGATATGCAGTATGTGCTTTTCACACAAAGAAATGCAACAAATAAATTACACTGAGGCTTTATCATCTGTAATTTACATTGTGAACATTTTTTAGATACACGTTACCACTTCCAACTTTTTTCCACCATTCAACATACAGTACCTTTCAATGAAATTTGCCATTTCAGAAGAACAGTGTGTGAACTGTCTTACCTACCAAAGTATTTGTAATTCTGTTCAGCCAATCTTAAGTTCCAGGCACACATGCCAGACAGACAGCACAGCTAGGTCCAAGACCTCCAGTGGAGTTAGGTAAAAAGCTTAAGCTGGCCATAAATGAATCAGTTTTTTTTTTGCTCAACCAGCAGTTTGAATGTGTAGATGGAAGAATTGGGTCAGTTTTTTTCATTCAAATACAATGGGGGAATCCTCCCACTGTGTCTTCGTATTCTGATAGCAGGGAGACTTTGCTGTCAAACACAGATCAGAGCTGAACGAGAGGAAATTTTCCAATAGAGAGGTTGAATAAACGTCTATCAGTAGAAGAACTTCTGTTCAACCACAGTGGCCATACATGGATCGAAATTTAGCCAGTCCCTGCTGAACCAGTGAATTTCGAACTGAGTATGGGCAGATTTAGTCAAAGACCCACCCTCAGCTTGCTAACGGGACACAAAAGGAGCAGCAGCACACTGATGGGGTCATTCATTTGACCTATAAGCATGCACACTTTGTTGTAGTGAAAGCACTCTGCAAAGCAGCAATGTAATGACTGTGTCTGTGTGCCGCCTTCCCTCTCTCAGACTTGTCCTTTTGTGAAGGGGATTACAGTAAGATAATGTAAAGATCGAATTCAGGTTATTAAACTAGCGGTGTTTAAAATACATTTTGAAAAAAAATAATACATACTGGATTAGATAGTTGCGTTTCATAAATCAGCTTAGACTTTACTACTAGACCTATGTCCTGTAAGATGGGCTTAAAGGATAAGTTCAGCTTTTTAGACAAAAATAATAAATGCACATATTTTTGCAGGTAAAAAAATTTGCATTTATTATTTTTGATTTTTTTGATCGCTGGTACCATGCAAGTCTCCTGCAGACCTGTCAGAATATCTGCTTGCCATACAGGATGTACAGTCAAGCAGATATACCGACAGGAAGCTTCAATGAACTACCACGGTGCTCCACAGTGCCATGGTAGTTCATTGAAAACTAGGCTGCTGGAACTTGCAGTTCATTTTTTCATGGAGGTCTGTGAATGAATGATGCGGCCGTCTGGGAGCCCTGCACAGCCACTCTGTTTTTAAATTTGACAGATAGTACGGGGAGCCTTCTCCCCATACTATCTGTCAGTGTGGGGGGGGGGCAGCTATGGGAACATGTTACACCCTAAAAACGGGTGAGCTTATCCTTTCAGGGCCTTTTCACACCATCTTGATGCGGCATGTGCATTAGTGCAATGAAGTACCATTCATTATGAATGGGACCTCAATGTACCTTCCCAGTACACTAGCATTGCAGCACTTTTCGATGGGGTTGAGGTGTGCTGTGGTGCCAAAATGTTGCATGTACAATTTTTGGTTTGTTGTCATACATTGAACAACAAATGAATAGACTGTCCTAATGCAACACAGATCATTTTTCTGTTTGCTGACAAATAAAGCAGGTTTTAAATTTACTGAACTGTCTGCCAAGAGTCTGTTTTCCCCTCTGATCCTGACGTAAATCTAAGTTAGTGGATAGATGTTTTGTGCTGCACATACATCAAGGGAGAACATGCAGGAATTTGCACATAAAACTGTACATTAACACTGATATATGGCACTGATAGGTGGCACTGATATGCGGCACTGACTAGCACTGATGGGCAGCACTGATAGGTGGCACTGATGCACACTGAAAGGCAGCACTGACTGGCAATGATAGGTGGCACTGATTGGCAGCTCAGATGGGCACTGATGTGGCATTGATGTGCACTGGTAGGCACTGAAATGTGGCATTGATGTGGCACTGATGGGCACTGGCAGGTGGCATGGATGAGCACTGACAGCTGGCACTGATGGACACTGACAGGTGGCACTGCTGGGGCTACACAGATCATCAGGGCACACTGATCATCAGTGCCCTGATGATCAGTGCACATGTCCCCTCTGAGGGATGCTGATTATCGGCTCTCCTCTCCTCTCGAGCGGTCAGCGATAACCGGCATTTCCCTATTTACATGCGATCAGCTGTGATTGGACACAGCTGATCACATGACCGAGCCGACATCTTCGGCTCTTTCTGTTGATCGGTGATCTGCTGTGTCCGAGGGAGCCGCGCATGTGCGGTTAGAGTGGGAGGACGTCATAAGACGTTCTCCCAGAACGAGAGAACCGCCTTGCGCCCGTCATTGCACTATATGGCGGGCGGGAGGCGGTTAAATAAGCCTATCCTGCTTCTACCTAGTAAACCGCCATTTATTTCCTCCATCAGCTCATCTGCCCACAGCTATTACCTTTTGCATCACTCAACCCTTCCTCCTAGATTGTAAGCTCTAATGAGCCGGGCCCTCTGTTTCTACTTGTACCAAGTTGTATTGAAACGGTCTACCTTCATTTTGTAAAGCACTGCGCAAACTGTTGGCGCTATATACTGTATAATAATAATAATAATATTCTGCTTTACAGCTCCCAGTCATGGCTGGGATGGATTTCCACCAAAGACAGTAATAGCATGAAGATTGGATGTTCTGCCCATGTATGTGTGGGTATCATCCAGTAAAACAAAAACCTATTGGCAGGTTAATTTGATTCTACCCCACAAAACGTCAGAGGATGTTGTGATGTAATGTTACCAATAGCAACCAGTTAGATTTCAGTTTTCAAACTTTAGAGCTCCTTCATGTTTTTCATTTTGCTCTTTGCTGATTAAATAAGGGTCTTGTATTGTGCATTATGATGCAGATAACAGTTTGACATTTGAGCACATCTTTGATATACATGCTGATTTGGAAAATAAAAAGCAATACCTCACAACATTCGATGATTCTGTTATCATGTCCTCCAGGTTTCCGTTGCTTCTTCTAAGAGCATTATTTAAATCATTGCCACTAGTAAAGTAATCACCATATCCTGCACAGACACATAAAATGGCAAGTTATTTTTAAAACCAACTTAAAAAACTGCGTCCAAGAAAAGGAATGCAGGATTTCAAATATTTAACCACTTCCCCTCCAGAGGATTTATCCCCTTCCTGACCAGGCCATTTTTTGCGATACGGCGCTGCTTCACTTTAACTGACAATTGCGCGGTCATGTAAGGCTGCACCCAAATGAAATTTACGTCCTTTTTTTCCCACAAATAGAGCTTTCTTTGGTGGGATTTGATTCTCTGTGCATTTTTATTTTTTGTGTTATAAATAAAAAAAAAGACCAACAATTTTCAGAAAAAAAAAAAATATTTTTGACTCTCTGCTGTTAAACATGTCAAGTAAAAAAATACTAAAAAGCATATTGTATTATACGTATTCTGCTACATGTCTTTGCTAAAAAAAAATCCCAATACATGTAAACTAATTGGTTTACATGAACGTTATAGCATTTACAAATGGCGGTATATATACTGGCAGCGATCAGCGACTTATAGCAGGACTGCGGAGGGCATTCTGAAACTGGGGGGAACTGACTTGGTGTCACTGACATCCCCAGTGACACCAATACAGTAATCAGTGCTAATAAAAACCACTGACACTGTACTAATGGCACTGGGCAGGAAGGGGTTAACATCTGGGCAATAAAAGGGTTAACTGTGTGCTGTTTCACTATTTGGGCTGTGTCTGTGTTTCACTTTAAGCACACGGCTTTGCATGGCTCTGCATGGCAGAGCCATACAAAGAAGTGTGTAGGAGCCGACAGGGGAGATAAGAGATCTGTATTGTTTACATACAGGTCTCTCCTCCGTCGGAGATACTTGGCGATCACCGGGTGCTGGTAAGTAATTACCAGCCGGGACCCGGTGACTGACAGCCGAGGCTGCGAATGGCAGTGCAGGTAGGGCACGCACACCCCCTACTCTGAATTGCAAAATCATGTATATATACACACACGTGATTTTGCACACCTGTGCCTCCCTATAACAGTATTTCTGCTATAGAGCAGTGCGGAACTGGTTAATATAGGAGGTAAACATCGTTTGGTTTAGCAATTGTTAATATATTAAAACCTAAAAATGTCCACACTTACCATTGGTATGGTCTTAAAGCCAAAATGCATTGTGCAATCATAACTGTAGGGCAGATTTTACCCACTTCAAAGTGCTTGAATACAGTTAACAATTCTGGTAGAGTATGTGCCGCTTAACCACTTGCCTACTGGGTACTTCTACCCCCTTCCTGCCCATGTCAAATTTCAGCTTTCAGTGTTGTCGCACTTTGATTGACAATTGCGCGGCCATGCAACACTGTACCTATATGACATTTTAATAATTTTTTTTCACATAAATAAAGCTTTATTTTGGTGGTATTTACTCGCCAATGCGCTATAAACAAAAAAAAAGAGCAAAAAATTAAAAAAAAAAAAATAGTTTTTCTTTGTTTCTATTATAAAATTCTGCAACCAGGTAATTTTTCTCCTTCACTGATGTGCTTTGATGAGGCAGCACTGAAGGGGACTGATAGGCAGTACTGATGGGCACTGATGAGGTGGCATGGATAGGCAACACTGATAGGGGCATTCATAGGAGGCACTGATAGGTGGCAATTATAGGCAGCACTGATGAGCTGGCATTGATGATGCTGCATAGATAAACGGCACTGCTGGGCACAGGTGTGTGGCACTGATGGGCACAGGTGGGTGGCACAGGTGAGCGGCACTGCTGGGCACTGATCATCAGTGCCGATCCCTTTGCTGACAATTGCCGGTTCTCTGCAGTATTTTCCTCTCGCTGTTACAGAGGAAAGTGCAGCCGATAACCGACAACTGTATTTACCGGTGATCTGCTGTGTCATTGGACATAGCTGATCACGTGGTAAAAGGCTGCTGTGATTGGCCGTTTAGTGTATCACATGATCAGCTGTGTCCATAAGATATAGCGATCACTGGCGGCGCCGGGTGCACGCTGCTGGGGACGCGCAGGGGGTGTTCTGGAATGACGTCCAAGCTGCACTTGGTAGGGCTCTAGCTAGAGAAACTTGTGAACATGTTGAACCTGTGTAAATATTTGTAGAGCAGATACTTTATTTTTGCACAGCTAATTTATTTGCCCTAATGGGTTTGTACATATGTTACTTCCCTTTTCCCCCTCCAAGTTTGTGGGATACTCCGCTTAGATTTTTGTACAAAGTTTTATGTAGGGGCAGCTTCCCAGGCTAATGAGGACAAAAAAAACCCAAAAAAAGAAAACATCCCCTAGACTGGTCATTGAAGACAACGATTGGAAGTGTGTGTGTTTGTGTATTTGGCTGAAGAAATACATTGTGCCTGGCTGTGGGATGGAATAAGGGGAAGCTCGGGAAAACATACAAGCGTCTCCTTGGGGGGTGGGAAGCGCTACACTAAATAAAAGCCTGCTTACTGCCTGCATTAAGGCCCCATTCACACGATGTCGGCATATGGGCATTTTTCTTGCATGTTGTTGCTCTACATGCAGCGCATTTATTTCAGTGGGCTGCTCTATGAGCGACAAAACACAGGGAAGTAGCTCATTCACCTTTTTGAGCTTTGAGCCTTTTGTGAAAAAAAACAACTATGTTTGGGGCCACTGAAAACGAACGGTACCGCAATACACATTTTGTGAATGCACTCAAAATCTGATCCCACATCATTGTTGTGTGAATACAACCTTGCAGCTGCTTAAACTTCTTTCCAATAGTGTGTTATGACTAGAGATGAGCGAATCGAAGTAGGCGAAGTGGAATTCGAGTCGAATCCGAAAAATAGCCTACTTCGGACGCGCGAATCGAAATTTTTCCTAAAATGGCGGCGGACATGTGCGGCGACGGAGCGGGGATGTCTGGGAAGGCGCGCAGACAAGGCGGGCTGACCCATAATGCATTCCTTAATGACATGTGATCGCATTAGCCAATCAGCAGCCAGGCAGCCAGCACTGTGTAATGGTCGAGCTATAAATAGCGGCCATTTTAGAATTCTTCATTTGCCTCCAGTCATTCAAGAGAGGCAGACCTGGCTGTATTAGGGACAGAGTTAGGGCCACAGAAACGTTACTTGGGGACAGAGAAACGTTATTTAGGGACAGAGAAGCATTACTCAGGGACACAGAATTGTTAATGAGGGCCACAGAATCGTTACTTAGGGCCAAAGAAACGCTAGTTAGGGCCACAGAATTGTTACTCAGGGACAGACAGAATTGTTACTGAGGGCAACAGAACTGTTACTTAGGGCCACAGAAACGTTATTAGGGCCACAGAATTGTTACTCAGGGACAGACACAGAATTGTTACTGAGGGCCACAGAACTGTTACTTAGGGCCACAGAAACGTTATTAGGGCCACAGAATTGTTACTCAGGGACAGACAGAATTGTTACTGAGTGCCAGAGAATTGTTACTTAGGGCCACAGAAACGTTAGTTAGGGCCACAGAATTGTTACTCAGGGACAGACACAGAATTGTTACTGAGGGCCACAGAACTGTTACTTAGGGCCACAGAAACGTTATTAGGGCCACAGAATTGTTACTCAGGGACAGACAGAATTGTTACTGAGTGCCAGAGAATTGTTACTTAGGGCCACAGAAACGTTAGTTAGGGCCACAGAATTGTTACTCAGGGACAGACACAGAATTGTTACTGAGGGCCACAGAACTGTTACTTAGGGCCACAGAAACGTTATTAGGGCCACAGAATTGTTACTCAGGGACAGACAGAATTGTTACTGAGTGCCAGAGAATTGTTACTTAGGGCCACAGAAACGTTAGTTAGGGCCACAGAATTGTTACTCAGGGACAGACACAGAATTGTTACTGAGGGCCACAGAACTGTTACTGAGGGCCACAGAAACGTTAGTTAGGGCCACAGAATTGTTACTCAGGGACAGACACAGAATTGTTACTGAGGGCCACAGAACTGTTACTTAGGGCCACAGAAACGTTAGTTAGGGCCACAGAATTGTTACTCAGGGACAGACACAGAATTGTTACTGAGGGCCACAGAATTGTTACTTAGGGCCACAGAATTGTTACTCAGGGACAGACAGAATTGTTACTGAGTGCCAGAGAATTGTTACTTAGGGCCACAGAAACGTTAGTTAGGGCCACAGAATTGTTACTCAGGGACAGACAGAATTGTTACTGAGTGCCAGAGAATTGTTACTTAGGGCCACAGAAACGTTAGTTAGGGCCACAGAATTGTTACTCAGGGACAGACACAGAATTGTTACTGAGGGCCACAGAATTGTTACTTAGGGCCACAGAAACGTTACTCAGGGACACAGAATTGTTACTGAGGGCCACAGAACTGTTACTTAGGGCCACAGAAACGTTAGTTAGGGCCACAGAATTGTTACTCAGGGACAGACACAGAATTGTTACTGAGGGCCACAGAATTGTTACTTAGGGCCACAGAAACGTTACTCAGGGACACAGAATTGTTACTGAGGGCCACAGAACCGTTACTTAGGGCCACAGAATTGTTACTCAGGGACAGACACAGAATTGTTACTCAGGGACACAGAATTGTTACTGAGGGCCACAGAACCGTTACTTAGGGCCACAGAAACGTTACTCAGGGACACAGAATTGTTACTGAGGGCCACATAACCGTTACTTAGGGCCACATAATTGTTACTCAGGGACAGACACAGAATTGTTACTGAGGGACACAGAATTGTTACTGAGGGCCACAACCGTTACTTAGGGCCACAGAATTGTTACTCAGGGACACAGAATTGTTACTGAGGGCCACAGAACCGTTACTTAGGGCCACAGAATTGTTACTCAGGGACACAGAATTGTTACTGAGGGCCACAGAACCGTTACTTAGGGCCACAGAATTGTTACTCAGGGACAGACACAGAATTGTTACTGAGGGACACAGAATTGTTACTGAGGGCCACAGAAACGTTAATCAGGGACACAGAATTGTTACTGAGGGCCACAGAACCGTTACTTAGGGCCACATAAAAGTTAATCAGGGACACAGAATTGTTACTGAGGGCCAGAGAACCGTTACTTAGGGCCACAGAATTGTTACTCAGGAACAGACACAGAATTGTTACTGAGGGACACAGAATTGTTACTGAGGGCCACAGAACCGTTACTTAGGGCCACAGAAACGTTAATCAGGGACACAGAATTGTTACTGAGGGCCACAGAACCGTTACTTAGGGCCACATAAACGTTAATCAGGGACACAGAATTGTTACTGAGGGCCACAGAACCGTTACTTAGGGCCACAGAATTGTTACTCACGGACAGACACAGAATTGTTTCTTGAGGGACACAGAATTGTTACTGAGGGCCACAGAACCGTTACTTAGGGCCACAGAAACGTTAATCAGGGACACAGAATTGTTAATGAGGGCCACAGAACCGTTACTTAGGGCCACGTAAACGTTAATCAGGGACAGACACAGAATTGTTACTGAGGGACACAGAATTGTTACTGAGGGACACAGAATTGTTACTGAGGGCCACAGAACCGTTACTTAGGGCCACAGAATTGTTACTTAGGGACACAGAATTGTTACTGAGGGCCACAGAACCGTTATTTAGGGCCACAGAATTGTTACTTAGGGACACAGAATTGTTACTGAGGGCCACAGAACCGTTACTTAGGGCCACAGATTTGTTACTTAGGGAAACAGAATTGTTACTCGGACAGACACAGAATTGTTACTCAGGGACACAGAATTGTTACTGAGGGCCACAGAACCGTTACTTAGGGCCACAGAATTGTTACTCAGGGACACAGAATTGTTACTGAGGGCCACAGAACTGTTACTTAGGGCCACAGAATTGTTACTCAGGGACACAGAATTGTTACTGAGGGCCACAGAACTGTTACTTAGGGCCACAGAATTGTTACTCAGGGACACTGAATTGTTACTGAGGGCCACAGAACTGTTACTTAGGGCCACAGAATTGTTACTCGGACAGACACAGAATTGTTACTCAGGGACACAGAATTGTTACTGAGGGCCACAGAACCGTTACTTAGGGCCACAGAATTGTTACTCAGGGACACAGAATTGTTACTGAGGGCCACAGAACCGTTACTTAGGGCCACAGAATTGTTACTCAGGGACACAGAATTGTTACTGAGGGCCACAGAACTGTTACTTAGGGCCACAGAAAGGTTACTCAGGGACACAGAATTGTTACTGAGGGCCACAGAACTGTTACTTAGGGCCACAGAATTGTTACTCGGACAGACACAGAATTGTTACTCAGGGACACAGAATTGTTACTGAGGGCCACAGAACCGTTACTTAGGGCCACATAAACGTTAATCAGGGACACAGAATTGTTACTGAGGGCCACAGAACCGTTACTTAGGGCCACATAATTGTTACTCAGGGACAGACACAGAATTGTTACTGAGGGACACAGAATTGTTACTGAGGGCCACAGAACCGTTACTTAGGGCCACAGAATTGTTACTCAGGGACAGACACAGAATTGTTACTCAGGGACACAGAATTGTTACTCAGGGACACAGAATCGTTGAATTAAAGAGTATGTCAGACAACATGCAGAGGAGTGGCAGAGGAGGCAATGTTTTAGGAGCGAGCAGACGTGGCAGCAGAGGAAGGGGTCGAGGCAGCACTATTCGCAGCCAGAGGCCAGTGCTCCCGGTGTCATCCAGCGGTCGTGTCTCCACCGACAACCCTGCCGTCGTCGATTGGTTGGCTCGGTCGTCTTCCTCTTCCCAGGTCACCTCTGACACCTACAGCCAACGGTCGGTGGGTACGTCAGACACAACCGTTAGTTGGCATGGCCCGGGACCAAGCCCACTGAAATCACGTGTCCTCTACCTGCCCCTGTCCTTTGGTGTTCCCTCACCAAGCGAAGTATCGCATGCTGTGGGCTCAGCCCCACTGTACAGTGAGGAAGAGCTAACAGAGGGCGGTCAGGAACGGGGGGAGACATCCGCCTTTTCAGCAGCCAGGCGAAGAAGTAGTGGCGAGGAGAGTGGCTCGGTAGCCGGTCTAGAGACAGGTCTGTCTCCTGACCCAGACGCAGCCGAGGGGGCTAGTAGTGAGGCAGAGACCCTACTTGATGATGAGGAGGTTGATCGCACTTGGCAGCCTCGTCGTCATCAGGCAATTTCTTCCGCATCATCAGGAGAAGAGGGTGGCAGCTTGGCAGCAAGCAAAACAGTCGGTGGGTTGCCCAGGAGACAGCAGCAGGGTCGCAGCAGTGTCAGTGGAGCCAAACGGCCACGGAGTAGAGCACCAGCTCCACTGCAGCCTACCACCACGGCCAGTAGTGGTGCCGGTGTGCACGGAGGAAGCAGCAGTCAGCCAGTGAGGAGTATCGGGGGCAAAGTTTCCTACTCGGCGGTGTGGCAATTTTTTGTCAAGCCGCCCGAGGAAGTAAACATAGCCGTATGTCGACTATGTGGCCAGAAAGTCAAGCGTGGCCAGGGGGCCCATGTTGGGACTACAGCGTTGCGGCAGCATATGCACCGTCGCCATTTGGTGGCCTGGGAAAACCGTGATAAAGATACGGCGGTTCTGCCCGCCCCAGCCCCCGCTCCATCACCCGCTCCGTTACTTGCTCCGTCACCTGACGTCAATCGCCCTCCATCAGCCAGTCAAGGCTCCAACACCTCTGCTGAGGGGAGTTGTCGCTCGTTGGCATCTTCTGCTCGTTCAGATGCTCCTTCTCCTGCTACTCCTCTTCACGGATTCCGTCAGCAGTCTTTCTTGGAATCCGTTTCCAAGAGACAACAGTTTGTGAGCACGCACCCGACGGTGCAAAAGCTGAACGTCCTCCTGTCCAAGTTGCTGGTGCTGCAGTCCCTCCCTTTCCAAGTGGTGGACTCAGCACCTTTCCGAGAAATGATGGCTTGTGCCGCGCCGCGGTGGAGAGTGCCAAGCCGTCATTTCTTCGCCAAAAAGGCAGTGCCAGCCCTGCATTCACATGTAGAAGAGATGGTGGGCCAGTCTTTGAGCATGTCGGTCTCTGCCAAAGTGCACGGCAGCGCCGACGTGTGGAGCTGTAACTACGGTCAGGGACAGTACATGTCATTTACGGCCCACTGGGTGAACGTGGTGCCGTCACAGCCGCACCAGCAACTTGGACAGGTCACGCCGCTTTTGCCTCCACGTTTGCACGTCCTTGGTCCGGCAAAGATGTCCGCCTCTACCACCTCTTCTTCCACCGTGTCCTCAGCCGCCACCCCCGTGCCAAGTCCCATTACCCGACCGGCATATCACATGTGCAGGGCGCAACGGTGTCACGCTGTGCTGCACCTGGTATGCCTTGGCGAACGTAGTCACACAGGGGAGGAACTTCTGAGTGTAATGAACAGAGAAATCGACAGATGGCTGTCTCCGCGCAAACTGAAAATCGGAACCATGTTGACCGACAACGGAAAGAACATGTTGTCTGCTCTGCGTCAAGGAAGGTTGTGCCATGCGCCATGCATGGCTCACGTGTTCAATCTGGTTGTCAAGCGGTTCCTAAAATCCACCATCCCACTGCAAGACATCCTTAAAATGTCACGTAAACTTTGCATGCATTTCAGCCATTCCTACACCGCAAAGCACACCCTCCTTGAGCTGCAGCGGCAGAACGGAATTGCACAGCATCGCCTGATCTGCGACGTTGCAACAAGGTGGAATTCAACCCTACACATGTTAGACCGCCTTTACGAACAGCGAAAGGCCATCACCGATTTCCTGATGTTACAAGCGGATAAAGGTACTCCCCTGTGTAACTTTGATGTCAGCCATTGGCAGCTCATGCGTGACACCTGCCGCTTGCTCAGGCCCTTTGAGGAGGCCACGCTATTCGTGAGTCGGCAGGACTATGGGATGAACGACGTCATTCCTCTGTTGCACGTCCTGGAACAAATGCTGTTAACAATGGCTGGTCAGGGTGCGGTAGACGTGGCGCACAGATCTCAACGCCACATGACCCCTGTGGGGGCAGGACAGGAAGAAGAGGAGGAGGTAGAGGAGGACATTTGTGCTCAGGAATTATTGAGTGAAATGGGTGGTTTTTCCACTCAGTGGACAGGAGTGGAGGAGCAGGAGCATCTGGTAGAGGAGGAGGAGGAGGAGACAGAGGACCCAGACGCACCGTGGCAGTATGCTGTGGAGATGGAGGCAGGGAGTCCCTCGCATTTCTTGGCACAAATGGCCCATAGCATGCTCGCTTGCTTGCGTAGCGACAGCCGAATAATAACCATCAGACAGAGGGATGACTTTTGGCTGTCCACCTTGTTGGACCCTCGCTACCGTTCAAAAATGGTGGCCTTTTTCACACCTGCTGAGAGGGAGGCCAAAATAAAGTACTATAAAAACCACCTATGTAGTCAGTTGGTCTCTGCCTTTCTGCGCCAACGTCCATCCTCAGACACTGTGGGCCCTGTGCGCTCGCGTTCCGCTGCCATGGCAGCATGGGAGGGGTGGGGTGGTAGGAGCAGTGGCAGCTCCACCAGCAGCGGCTGCCTCAGTCTGCAGTCGATGATGAGTAGCTTTCTTCACCAGCGGAGTGAGGAAACTACTAACCAGCCGCAGCAGCAGCAGCATCAGGTGGACCTGGAGCAGGACCTCAAACAACAGGCTTGGGCCTACTTGGACAGCACCCTGCCAACCGAGGTAGACAATCCCCTTGACTACTGGGCAACGAAACTTGACCTTTGGCCCCAACTAGCTGAATTTGCCCTTGAAAGGCTGTCATGCCCGGCCAGTAGCGTGGCATCGGAGCGCGTGTTTAGTGCGGCAGGAGGTATTGTAACTCCGCAGAGGACACGACTGTCCACCCAAAGTGTGGAGAGACTCACGTTTGTGAAAATGAATCAGGCGTGGATTAGTCAGGATTTCAAACCACCAGTTCCTGACACAACTGACTAAATCCGCCATGAATCATGCCTCAAACATGTGCCACTTTCAGGTCTCCTCACACACTGCTGGTGTGTTCCATTTTTTGTCATAGGGTGCTGGCAGATTACGGGCCTCCCATAGCTGCTGCCAGGCCCCTAATCTGCCATGGGCCCCTATATACCGCCTCCTCATGCTGCTGCCAAGTCCAGAGTCTGTCATGGGTCCCTGTACGGCCTCCCATTGCTGCTGTCTCCATCGCCACACTCTGCCATGTGCCACTTTCAGGTCTCCTCACACACTGCTGGTGTGTTCAATTTTTTGACATAGGGTGCTGGCAGATTACGGGCCTCCCATAGCTGCTGCCAGGCCCCTAATCTGCCATGGGCCCCTATATACCGCCTCCTCATGCTGCTGCCAAGTCCAGAGTCTGTCATGGGTCCCTGTACGGCCTCCCATTGCTGCTGTCTCCATCGCCACACTCTGCCATGTGCCACTTTCAGGTCTCCTCACACTGCTGGTGTGTTGAATTTTTTGACATAGGGTGCTGGCAGATTACGGGCCTCCTATAGCTGCTGCCAGGCCCCTAATCTGCCATAGGCCCCTATATACCGCCTCCTCATGCTGCTGCCAAGTCCAGAGTCTGTCATGGGTCCCTGTACGGCCTCTCATTGCTGCTGTCTCCATCGCCACACTCTGCCATGTGCCACTTTCAGGTCTCCTCACACACTGCTGGTGTGTTGAATTTTTTGACATAGGGTGCTGGCAGATTACGGGCCTCCTATAGCTGCTGCCAGGCCCCTAATCTGCCATAGGCCCCTATATACCGCCTCCTCATGCTGCTGCCAAGTCCAGAGTCTGTCATGGGTCCCTGTACGGCCTCCCATTGCTGCTGTCTCCATCGCCACACTCTGCCATGTGCCACTTTCAGGTCTCCTCACACACTGCTGGTGTGTTGAATTTTTTGACATAGGGTGCTGGCAGATTACGGGCCTCCTATAGCTGCTGCCAGGCCCCTAATCTGCCATAGGCCCCTATATACCGCCTCCTCATGCTGCTGCCAAGTCCAGAGTCTGTCATGGGTCCCTGTACGGCCTCCCATTGCTGCTGTCTCCATCGCCACACTCTGCCATGTGCCACTTTCAGGTCTCCTCACACACTGCTGGTGTGTTCAATTTTTTGACATAGGGTGCTGGCAGATTACGGGCCTCCTATAGCTGCTGCCAGGCCCCTAATCTGTCATAGGCCCCTATATACCGCCTCCTCATGCTGCTGCCAAGTCCAGAGTCTGTCATGGGTCCCTGTACGGCCTCCCATTGCTGCTGTCTCCATCGCCACACTCTGCCATGTGCCACTTTCAGGTCTCCTCACACACTGCTGGTGTGTTGAATTTTTTGACATAGGGTGCTGGCAGATTACGGGCCTCCTATAGCTGCTGCCAGGCCCCTAATCTGCCATAGGCCTCTATATACCGCCTCCTCATGCTGCTGCCAAGTCTAGAGTCTGTCATGGGTCCCTGTACGGCCTCCCATTGCTGCTGTCTCCATCGCCACACTCTGCCATGTGCCACTTTCAGGTCTCCTCACACTGCTGGTGTGTTGAATTTTTTGACATAGGGTGCTGGCAGATTACGGGCCTCCCATAGCTGCTGCCAGGCCCCTAATCTGCCATAGGCCCCTATATACCGCCTCCTCATGCTGCTGCCAAGTCCAGAGTCTGTCATGGGTCCCTGTACGGCCTCCCATTGCTGCTGTCTCCATCGCCACACTCTGCCATGTGCCACTTTCAGGTCTCCTCACACACTGCTGGTGTGTTGAATTTTTTGACATAGGGTGCTGGCAGATTACGGGCCTCCTATAGCTGCTGCCAGGCCCTTAATCTGCCATAGGCCCCTATATACCGCCTCCTCATGCTGCTGCCAAGTCCAGAGTCTGTCATGGGTCCCTGTACGGCCTCCCATTGCTGCTGTCTCCATCGCCACACTCTGCCATGTGCCACTTTCAGGTCTCCTCACACTGCTGGTGTGTTGAATTTTTTGACATAGGGTGCTGGCAGATTACGGGCCTCCTATAGCTGCTGCCAGGCCCCTAATCTGCCATGGGCCCCTATATACCGCCTCCTCATGCTGCTGCCAAGTCCAGAGTCTGTCATGGGTCCCTGTACGGCCTCCCATTGCTGCTGTCTCCATCGCCACACTCTGCCATGTGCCACTTTCAGGTCTCCTCACACTGCTGGTGTGTTGAATTTTTTGACATAGGGTGCTGGCAGATTACGGGCCTCCTATAGCTGCTGCCAGGCCCCTAATCTGCCATAGGCCCCTATATACCGCCTCCTCATGCTGCTGCCAAGTCCAGAGTCTGTCATGGGTCCCTGTACGGCCTCCCATTGCTGCTGTCTCCATCGCCACACTCTGCCATGTGCCACTTTCAGGTCTCCTCACACTGCTGGTGTGTTGAATTTTTTGACATAGGGTGCTGGCAGATTACGGGCCTCCTATAGCTGCTGCCAGGCCCCTAATCTGCCATAGGCCCCTATATACCGCCTCCTCATGCTGCTGCCAAGTCCAGAGTCTGTCATGGGTCCCTGTACGGCCTCCCATTGCTGCTGTCTCCATCGCCACACTCTGCCATGTGCCACTTTCAGGTCTCCTCACACACTGCTGGTGTGTTGAATTTTTTGACATAGGGTGCTGGCAGATTACGGGCCTCCTATAGCTGCTGCCAGGCCCCTAATCTGCCATAGGCCCCTATATACCGCCTCCTCATGCTGCTGCCAAGTCCAGAGTCTGTCATGGGTCCCTGTACGGCCTCCCATTGCTGCTGTCTCCATCGCCACACTCTGCCATGTGCCACTTTCAGGTCTCCTCACACTGCTGGTGTGTTCCATTTTTTGTCATAGGGTGCTGGCAGATTACGGGCCACCCATAGCTGCTGCCAGGCCCCTAATCTGCCATGGGCCCCTATACCGCCTCCTCATGCTGCTGCCAGGTCCAGAGTCTCTCATGGGTCCCTGTACGGCCTCCCATTGCTGCTGTCTCCATCGCCACACTCTGCCATGTGCCACTTTCAGGTCTCCTCACACTGCTGGTGTGTTGAATTTTTTGACATAGGGTGCTGGCAGATTACGGGCCTCCTATAGCTGCTGCCAGGCCCCTAATCTGCCATAGGCCCCTATATACCGCCTCCTCATGCTGCTGCCAAGTCCAGAGTCTGTCATGGGTCCCTGTACGGCCTCCCATTGCTGCTGTCTCCATCGCCACACTCTGCCATGTGCCACTTTCAGGTCTCCTCACACACTGCTGGTGTGTTGAATTTTTTGACATAGGGTGCTGGCAGATTACGGGCCTCCTATAGCTGCTGCCAGGCCCCTAATCTGCCATAGGCCCCTATATACCGCCTCCTCATGCTGCTGCCAGGTCCAGAGTCTCTCATGGGTCCCTGTACGGCCTCCCATTGCTGCTGTCTCCATCGCCACACTCTGCCATGTGCCACTTTCAGGTCTCCTCACACTGCTGGTGTGTTCCATTTTTTGTCATAGGGTGCTGGCAGATTACGGGCCTCCCATAGCTGCTGCCAGGCCCCTAATCTGCCATGGGCCCCTATACCGACTCCTCATGCTGTGACGTTGCAACAAGGTGGAATTCAACCCTACATATGTTAGACCGCCTTTACGAACAGCAAAAGGCCATCACAGATTTCCTGATGTTAAAAGCGGATAAAGGTACTCCCTGTGTAACTTAGATGTCAGCCATTGGCAGCTCATGCGTGACACCTGCGCTTGCTCAGGCCCTTTGAGGAGGCCACGCTATTCGTGAGTCGGCAGGACTATGGGATGAACGACGTCATTCCTCTGTTGCACGTCCTGGAACAAATGCTGTTAACAATGGCTGGTCAGGGTGCGGTAGACGTGGCGCACAGATCTCAACGCCACATGACCCCTGTGGGGGCAGGACAGGAAGAAGAGGAGGAGGTAGAGGAGGACATTGGTGCTCAGGAATTATTGAGTGAAATGGGTGGTTTTTCCACTCAGCGGACAGGAGTGGAGGAGCAGGAGCATCTGGTAGAGGAGGAGGAAGAGGAGACAGAGGACCCAGACGCACCGTGGCAGTATGCTGTGGAGATGGAGGCAGGGAGTCCCTCGCATTCCTTGGCACAAATGGCCCATAGCATGCTCGCTTGCTTGCGTAGCGACAGCCGAATAATAACCATCAGACAGAGGGATGACTTTTGGCTGTCCACCTTGTTGGACCCTCGCTACCGTTCAAAAATGGTGGCCTTTTTCACACCTGCTGAGAGGGAGGCCAAAATAACGTACTATAAAAACCACCTATGTAGTCAGCTGGTCTCTGCCTGTCTGCGCCAACGTCCATCCTCAGACACTGTGGGCCCTGTGCGCTCGCGTTCCGCTGCCATGGCAGCAGGGGAGGGGTGGGGTGGTAGGAGCAGTGGCAGCTCCACCAGCAGCGGCTGCCTCAGTCTGCAGTCGATGATGAGTAGCTTTCTTCACCAGCGCAGTGAGGAAACTACTAACCAGCCGCAGCAGCAGCAGCATCAGGTGGACCTGGAGCAGGACCTCAAACAACAGGCTTAGGCCTACTTGGACAGCACCCTGCCAACCGAGGTAGACAATCCCCTTGACTACTGGGCAACGAAACTTGACCTTTGGCCCCAACTAGCTGAATTTGCCCTTGAAAGGCTGTCATGCCCGGCCAGTAGCGTGGCATCGGAGCGCGTGTTTAGTGCGGCAGGAGGTATTGCAACTCCGCGGAGGACACGACTGTCCACCCAAAGTGTGGAGAGACTCACGTTTGTGAAAATGAATCAGGCGTGGATTAGTCTGGATTTCAAACCACCAGTTCCTGACACAACTGACTAAATCCGCCATGAATCATACCCCAAACATGTGCCACTTTCAGGTCTCCTCACACTGCTGGTGTGTTCCATTTTTTGTCATAGGGTGCTGGCAGATTACGGGCCTCCCATAGCTGCTGCCAGGCCCCTAATCTGCCATGGGCCCCTATACCGCCTCCTCATGCTGCTGCCAAGTCCAGAGTCTCTCATGGGTCCCTGTACGGCCTCCCATTGCTGCTGTCTTCATCGCCACACTCTGCCATGTGCCACTTTCAGGTCTCCTCACACTGCTGGTGTGTTTCATTTTTTGTCATAGGGTGCTGGCAGATTACGGGCCACCCATAGCTGCTGCCAGGCCCCTAATCTGCCATGGGCCCCTATACCGCCTCCTCATGCTGCTGCCAGGTCCAGAGTCTCTCATGGGTCCCTGTACGGCCTCCCATTGCTGCTGTCTCCATCGCCACACTCTGCCATGTGCCACTTTCAGGTCTCCTCACACTGCTGGTGGGTTCCATTTTTTGTCATAGGGTGCTGGCAGATTACGGGCCTCCCATAGCTGCTGCCAGGCCCCTAATCTGCCATGGGCCCCCGTACCGCCTCCTCATGCTGCTGCCAGGCCCGTAATCTGTCATGGGCCCCTGTTGTCGCTTGTTGGCATATTCCGCTCGTTCAGATGCTCCTTCTCCTGCTACTCCTCT
The DNA here is from genome assembly GCF_062004578.1 of Staurois parvus. Lineage (NCBI taxonomy): Eukaryota > Metazoa > Chordata > Amphibia > Anura > Ranidae > Staurois > Staurois parvus. Next base: position 8,117,401 of record NW_028318083.1, on the reverse strand, counting down.
TCACGGATTCCGTCAGCAGTCTTTCTTGGAATCCGTTTCCAAGAGACAACAGTTTGCGAGCACGCACCCGACGGTGCAGAAGCTGAACGTCCTCCTGTCCAAGTTGCTGCTGCCAGGCTCGTAATCTGTCATGCGCCCCTGTACCGCCTCCTCATGCTGCTGCCAGGTCCAGAGTGTGTCATGGGCCCCCGTACCGACTCCTCATGCTGCTGCCAGGCCCGTAATCTGTCATGGGCCCCTGTACCGCCTCCCCATGCTGCTGCCAGGTCCAGAGTGTGTCATGGGTCCCTGTACGGCCTCCCATTGCTGCTGCCAGGCCCGTAATCTGCCATGGGCCCCCGTACCGACTCCTCATGCTGCTGCCAGGCCCGTAATCTGTCATGGGCCCCTGTACCGCCTCCTCATGCTGCTGCCAGGTCCAGAGTGTGTCATGGGTCCCTGTACGGCCTCCCATTGCTGCTGTCTCTATCGCCACACTCTGCCATGTGCCACTTTCAGGTCTCCTCACACTGCTGGTGGTTTCCATTTTTGTCATAGGGTGCTGTATGGCCTCCCATTGCTGCTGCCTCCACCGCCACACTGTGGCTCCACACTCTGGTTTTGGCCCCGTGACTGCCCAAATGAGTGAAGTGTGCGGTGATTCTAAGATCGACGGCACTCATCTGCATGTCATACTGACTGACAGTATTATTTCTCTTCCCCAGCAGACTCCAAGGGCATTTAAATTAAAGGTACAGTGTTCTGCACTAATATTAAGTCTCTCTGAAGCCTAGAAACACCCTTTTTTAAGTTAAATTCACAGCGAATATATTCGACTCGAATCTAAATTTTTCCACGAATTCGCCGAATCAGTCGAATCGAATTTTTGAATACTTCGCTCATCTCTAGTTATGACCCATTAACTTACTTATGGCTGCTGATCAGCCATTTATAGCATTAACTTAGAGCCCTGGAGGGTGAACAGGGTTCATTCAATACTACACACATAAATTTCAAGCGTTCTCTGATTGTACGAGGTAGAGATCAAGACATCACTGCCCTGCCTCTCCATCTCATCCAGTCAGAGAATGCCTCTTATTCATTAAAATAAATACAAGGTATTCTGTGAATGGCAACAGTGCCAAGCAAGCCCCATGGTCAGTGTGCTTTCACAGAATCCCCAGCAGGACTGAGAACATTGTGGTGATGATTATAGTAGAGCAAACCTCTAAAGTGATTGCCAACTTCCAAACATTTTACAAGATTCATTTTAGTGAAATTCAAGCAAACAAAGCAGAAGTGAGCCACTGGTGACTTGTGCTTTGCATTGTAACCCTCAGGATCCTAAGAGCAGTTTCACTGTGTCACTTTTCTTGGGAAACATTTTGAAATAAATACAGAAAGCAATGTCCACAGACTTGAAGTGAAGAAAAGGCAACAGTAGCTGTGAATGATCAAGGACTATATTTAAAAGCATCAGAAGCACGATATGCCAAAGTATTGAAACATTATTCCCAAGGCTTGGGAAAGGTACTGTATTTGGGCTAAATAAAAGTGCACCTAAACTTTTCATTTCAGAAGTATGCAAGAACATACTGTATAAAAAAAGGTGAAAACAGATAAAATACACTTGTTAGAGAAGATATAATACAACTCATAGCAAATATCACCAAACTAGACCTAGGGAAGATAAACTACAGGGTAACTCTCAGTACCTGTAAACACAGTGAGAACTGAATCATCATTTCCAGCTTCTTCTAGAGCATCAGAAATTTCTTTATAGGACTGCAATAAAAATCAAAAAAACATTTACAAAATTGGAACGAAAAGATTATTTTGTAGTGCCAATTAATTTTACACATAAAAAAATACAACACATATACATACATACACACACTCTATTGCCAAAGTTTTGGGACACCCCTCCAAATCATTGGATTCAGGTGTATAAAATCAAGCACCTAGGCATGCAAACTGCTTCTACAGACATTTGTCGCTCTCAAGAGCTCAGTGTATTCAAGTGTGGTATCGTGATAGGTTGCCACTTGTGCAGTAAGTCCATCCTTGGAATAATTTCTTTGCTACTAAATATTCCACAGTCAACTGTTAGTGGTATTATAACAAAGTGGAAGCAACTGGAAACAACAGCAACTTTTAAAATGACAGAGAGAGTTCATCGCGTGCTGAAGCGCACAGTGCGCAAAAGTTGCCAACTGTCTGCAGAGTCAATAGCTAAACACCTACAAACTTCCTGTGGCCTTCATGAAGCTCTACTCACTGTTGTTGTGCTAATCTGGAATGGGTTTCCATGGACAGGCAGCTGCATCCAAGCCTTACATCACCAAGTGCAATGCAAAGTGTCAGATGTGGTGGTGTAAAGCACGCTGCCACTGGACTCTAGAGCAGTGGAGATGTGTTCTCTGGAGTGATGAATCATGCTTCTCTCTCTGGCAATCTGATGGACGTGTCTGGGTTTGGTTGTTGTCAGGAGAATGGTACTTGCCTGACTGCATGGTGCCAAGTGTAAAGTTTGGTGGAGAGGGCAGGGGGGCGGGGGTTATTTCTCAGGGATTGGGATTGACCCCTTAGTTCCAGTGAAGATAACTCCTATATCATCAGCATACCAAGACATTTTGGATAAATTCATGCTACCAACTTGGTGGGAACAGTTCGGGATGGCCCCTTCCTGTTCCAACATGACTGCACACCAGTGCACAAAGCAAGGTCCATAAATACACGGATGAGTGAGTTTGGGGTGGAGAAACTTGACTGCTTGCACAGAGTCCTGACCTCAACCTGATAGAACACCTTTGGGATGAATTAGAGCGGAGATTGTGAGCAAGACCTTCTCGTCCGATATCAGTGCCTGACCTCACAAATGCGCTTCTGGAGGAATGGTCAAATATTCCCATAGACACACTCCTAACCTTGTGGACAGTCTTCCTATAAGAGTTGAAGCTGTTATAGCTGCAAAGGGCGGGCCAACTTAATATTAAACCCTACAGACTAAGACTGGAATGCCATTAAAGTTCATGTGTGTGTAAAAGCAGGTGTCCCAATAATTTGGGCAATATAGTGTGTATATACACAGTGCTCAGCATAAATGAGTACACCACCTCTGAAAAGTAAGATTTTAATCAATATCTCAATGAACACAAGAAAAAGTTCTAAAATTTTGACAAAACTGAGTTTTATAGAACATTTGTTTAGCTCGTTACATGAAAGTAAGGTTAATAATATAACTTAGATTACAAAATCTTCAGTTTTACTCAAATTAGTTGATGCAAAAATGAATATACCCCACAACAAAAATGACTACATCTAGTATTTTGTATGACCTCCATGATTTGTAAGGACAGCACCAAGTCTTCTACACTTAGAATGAATAAGTTGGCAACATATTGCAACATCTATCTTTTTCTATTCTTCAGGAACAACCTCTTTTAGAGCCTGGATGAGTGGAGAGTGATGCTCAACTTGTCTCTTCAGAATTACCCATAGGTGTTTGATTGGGTTCAGATCAGGAGATATACTTGGCCATCAAATCACTTTCACCCTGTTCTTCAGAAATGAAACAGTGGCTTTAAATGTGTGTTTTGGATTATTGTGATTTTGGAAAAGTGCACGACGACCAAGGACACGGAGTGATGGATGATGGTAGCATCATCTCTTTCAATATAGAGCAGTACATCTGTGAATTCTTGAAACCATCAATGAAATGCAGCTCCTCGACATCAGCAGCACTCAAGCAGCCAAACAGAAGGACACTGCCACCACCATGTTTCACTGTAGGAACCATGCATTTTTCTTTGTACTCCTCACCTTTACGACTCCATACAGTTTTGAAGCCATCAGTTCCAAAAACATTTATCTTGGTCTCATCACTCCAGAGTACAGAGTCCCAGTAGTAGTCTTTTTTTCCAGCATGGGCAAATTCTATGCTGGCTTTTTGTGCATGGGCTTTAGGAGAGGCTTCCTTTCGTGGATGACACCCATGCATGCCATTCCTCTGCAGTGTACACCGTATTGTGTCACGGGAAACAATCACCCCAGTTTGGCTTTCTACTTCTTTAGCTAACTGCAGTGAACTTGCATAGCAATTTTCTTCAACCCTTCTCATCAGAAGACACTCCTGTCAAGGTGTTAACTTCAACAGATGGCCTGGACGTCTCTGTGAGATGGTAGCAGTTCCATCTTTGTTAAATTTTTGTATCACTTCTGCTACAGTATTATGACTTATACAGTCATGGCCGAAATTGTTGGCACCCTTGATATTTTTCCTGAAAATCAAGTATTTCACACAAAAAAGGTATTGCATTAACACATGTTTTGCTATACACATGTTTATTCCCTTTGTATGTATTGGAACAAATATAAAACAGAGGCAGAAAAGCAAATATGACATAATGTCACACAAAACCCCAAAAATGGGCTGGACAAAAGTATTGGCACCCTTAACTTAATATTTGGTTGCACACCCTTTGGAAAACATAACTGAAATCAGTCGCTTCCTATAACCATCAATAAGCTTCTGACACCTCTCACCCGGAATTTTGGACCACTCTTCCTTTGCAAACAGCTCCAGGTCTCTCTTATTGGAAGGACACCTTTTCCCAACAGCAATTTTAAGATCTCTCCACAGGTGTTCAATGGGATTTAGATCTGGGCTCATTGCTGGCCACTTCAGAACTCTCCAGCGCTTCTTTGCCATCCATTTCTGAGTGCTTTTTGACGTATGTTTGGGGTCATTGTCCTGCTGGAAGACCCAGGATCTTGGACGCAAACCCAGCTTTCTGACACTGGGCCCTACAGTGCGACCCAAAATCCTTTGGTAATCCTCAGATTTCATGATGCCTTGCACACAGTCAAGGCACCCAGTGCCAGAGGCAGCAAAACAACCCCAAAACATCATTGAACCTCCACCATATTTTACCGTAGGTACTGTGTTTTGTTCTTTGTAGGCCTCATTCCGTTTTCGGTAAACAGTAGAATGATGTGCTTTACCGAAAAGCTCTATCTTGGTCTCATCTGTCCACAAGACGTTTTCCCAGAAGGCTTTTGGCTTACTCAAGTACATTTTGGCAAACTGTAGTCTTGCTTTTTTATGTCTCTGTGTCAGCAGTGGGGTCCTCCTGGGTCTCCTGCCATAGCGTTTCATTTCATTTAAATGTCGACGGATAGTTCGCGCTGACACTGATGCTCCCTGAGCCTGCAGGACAGCTTGAATGTCTTTGGAACATGTTTGGGGCTGCTTATCCACCATCCGGACTATTCTGCGTTGCAATCTTTCATCAATTTTCCTCATCCGTCCACGACCAGGGAGATTAGCTACAGTGCCATGGGTTGCAAACTTCTTGATAATGTTGCGCACTGTGGACAAAGGCAAATCTAGTTCTCTGGAGATGGACTTGTAACCTTGAGATTGTTGATATTTTGCCACAATTTTGGTTCTCAGGTCCTCAGACAGTTCTCGTCTCCTCTTTCTGTTGTCCATGCTTAGTGTGGCACAGACAGACACACAATGCAAAGGTTAAGTGAACGTCTCTCCTTTTTATCTGCTTTCAGGTGTGATTTCTATATTGCCCACACCTGTTACTTGCCCCAGGTGAGTTTACAGGAGCATCACATGCTTGTAACATTCTTATTTATCCGCAGTTGTGAAAGGGTGCCAATACTTTTGTCCAGCCCATTTTTGGAGGTTTGTGTGACATTATGTCGAATTTGCTTTCTTTCCTCCCTTTTTTTGTTTTGTCTCAATACACACAAAGGGAATAAACATGTGTATAGCAAAACATGTGTTAATGCAATACGTTTCGTGAGAAATACATGATTTCCTGGAGAAATATCAAGGGTGCCAACAATTTCGGCCATGACTGTAAGTAAAGCTTTGTTGATTTTCTTGTAGCCTCCACCTTTCCCGTGTAAATAAATGATTTTCTTTCTCAGGCCTTGTGACATAACTCTTCCATGTGGTGCCATTGCTGCCAGCAAGACATGGGAAGGGGTTTTCTTTGTTAAGTAACGCTCTTTTATAATAACCTGTCTACTGGACACCTGTTTAATGAATAATTAGACTCACCTGTAGATTAATTCTTGTTAATTAGGATTTTGTCGTCTAAAATTTAGCTTTGCGCCTAAGACTTTCATTGGGGTGTATTCATTTTTGCAGCATGGTCTTGAATTATTTGTTAGGAAAAATACTTTTTTGTGTGTGCAAATTAACAAATCCTGATTGCAATCAATGACCCGCATATGTGGGAGTACTTTGAAATATAATGTCCCACAGAAAATGTTGATTCTGAAAGGAAAGTAACGGTTTTCTGACAAAAATTTTTTGGGGTGCACTCATTTATGCTGAGCATTGTATACACACATGGAGAATAAAGTGTTGTGCATTGTGCAAGCATAATGCAGCTCCTAATTAACAAGAGGGGCACAAATGGTGTTAATTAGGACGGATTTGCTGTCTGGTCTGTATCTGAGACAGACACAGTACAGAACAGTGCAGATGCAGGGTCTAGATCAGGGGTGGGCAAACTTTTTGACTTGAGGGCCGCAATGGGTTCATATATTGGACCCGGGGGCCGGACCAAGAGTAGATGAATGATGTGTATGTGTCATCCATAGTAAGTATAGTAATATTCCCCCATAGTAAGCATAGTAATTCATCCCCCCTATAGTAATTCATCCCCCATATAGTAATTCATTCCCCATATAGTAATTCATCCCCCCTATAGTAATTCTTCCCCTGTATAGTAATTCATCCCCCCTATAGTAATTCATCCCCCATATAGTAATTAATTCCCCATATTAATTCATCCCCCATATAGTAATTCATCCCCCATATAGTAATTCATCCCCCCTATAGTAATTCATCTCCCATATAGTAATTCATCCCCCCTATAGTAATTCATCCCCCATAGTAATTCATCCCCATATAGTAATTCATCCCCCCTATAGTAATTCATCCCCCCTATAGTAATTAATTCCCCATATAGTAATTCATCCCCCATAGTAATTCATCCCCCCTAGAGTAATTCATCCCCCCTAGAGTAATTCATCCCCCCTATAGTAATTCAGTCCCCCTATAGTAATTCATCCCCCATAGTAATTCATCCCCTATATAGTAATTCATTCCCCATATTAATTCATCCCCCATATAGTAATTCACCCCCCATAGTAATTCATCCCCCATAGTAATTCATCCCCCATATAGTAATTCATCCCCCATATAGTAATTCATCCCCCATAGTAATTCATCCCCCATATAGTAATTCATTCCCCATAGTAATTCATCCCCCGTATAGTAATTCATCCCCCCTATAGTAATTCATCCCCCATATAGTAATTAATTCCCCATATTAATTCATCCCCCATATAGTAATTCATCCCCCATATAGTAATTCATCCCCCCTATAGTAATTCATCTCCCCTATAGTAATTCATCCCCCCTATAGTAATTCATCCCCCCTATAGTAATTCATCCCCCATAGTAATTCATCCCCATATAGTAATTCATTCCCCATATAGTAATTCATCCCCCCTATAGTAATTCATCCCCCATATAGTAATTCATCCCCCATATAGTAATTCATCCCCCCTAGAGTAATTCATCCCCCCTATAGTAATTCATTCCCCCTATAGTAATTCAGTCCCCCTATAGTAATTCATCCCCCATAGTAATTCATCCCCTATATAGTAATTGATTCCCCATATTAATTCATCCCCCATATTAATTCATCCCCCATATTAATTCATCCCCCATATAGTAATTCATCCCCCATAGTAATTCATCCCCCCTATAGTAATTCATCCCCATATTAATTCATCCCCCATATAGTAATTCAACCCCCATAGTAATTCATCCCCCATATAGTAATTCATTCCCCATAGTAATTCATCCCCCATAGTAATTCATCCCATATAGTAATTCATCCCCCATATAGTAATTCATCCCCCATATAGTAATTCATCCCCCATATAGTAATTCATCCCCCATAGTAATTCATCCCCCATATTAATTCATCCCCCATATTAAGTCCCCAAGTCCCCCCTGTGTCAATTCACTTACCTTTGCTCCGCGCGTTCCTCTCGCCGTGTTCCCGCGCCGTTCCGGTGTAGCATGAAAATCTGTCTCCTATGAGGATCTGTCCCCCTCGACGTATCTGCGCATGTGCCAGTTTCAGGCATTAGCAGCCGATCGGCGATCTCCGGCACAAGCGCAGATAAGTCGAGGGGGACAGATCCTCATAGGAGACAGATTTTCATGCTACACTGGTCTTCAGGGCAATGGTGTTAATTAGGACGGATTTGCTGTCTGGTCTGTATCTGAGACAGACACAGTACAGAACAGTGCAGATGCAGGGTCTAGATCAGGGGTGGGCAAACTTTTTGACTTGAGGGCCGCAATGGGTTCATATATTGGACCCGGGGGCCGGACCAAGAGTAGATGAATGATGTGTATGTGTCATCCATAGTAAGTATAGTAATATTCCCCCATAGTAAGCATAGTAATTCATCCCCCATATAGTAATTCATTCCCCATATAGTAATTCATCCCCCCTATAGTAATTCTTCCCCTGTATAGTAATTCATCCCCCCTATAGTAATTCATCCCCCATATAGTAATTAATTCCCCATATTAATTCATCCCCCATATAGTAATTCATCCCCCATATAGTAATTCATCCCCCCTATAGTAATTCATCTCCCATATAGTAATTCATCCCCCCTATAGTAATTCATCCCCCATAGTAATTCATCCCCATATAGTAATTCATCCCCCCTATAGTAATTCATCCCCCCTATAGTAATTAATTCCCCATATAGTAATTCATCCCCCATAGTAATTCATCCCCCCTAGAGTAATTCATCCCCCCTAGAGTAATTCATCCCCCCTATAGTAATTCAGTCCCCCTATAGTAATTCATCCCCCATAGTAATTCATCCCCTATATAGTAATTCATTCCCCATATTAATTCATCCCCCATATAGTAATTCACCCCCCATAGTAATTCATCCCCCATAGTAATTCATCCCCCCTATAGTAATTCATCCCCCATATAGTAATTCATCCCCCATATAGTAATTCATCCCCCATATAGTAATTCATCCCCCATAGTAATTCATCCCCCATATAGTAATTCATTCCCCATAGTAATTCATCCCCCGTATAGTAATTCATCCCCCCTATAGTAATTCATCCCCCATATAGTAATTAATTCCCCATATTAATTCATCCCCCATATAGTAATTCATCCCCCATATAGTAATTCATCCCCCCTATAGTAATTCATCTCCCCTATAGTAATTCATCCCCCCTATAGTAATTCATCCCCCCTATAGTAATTCATCCCCCATAGTAATTCATCCCCATATAGTAATTCATCCCCCCTATAGTAATTCATCCCCCATATAGTAATTCATCCCCCATATAGTAATTCATCCCCCCTAGAGTAATTCATCCCCCCTAGAGTAATTCATCCCCCCTATAGTAATTCAGTCCCCCTATAGTAATTCATCCCCCATAGTAATTCATCCCCTATATAGTAATTGATTCCCCATAATAATTCATCCCCCATATTACTTCATCCCCCATATTAATTCATCCCCCATATTAATTCATCCCCCATATTAATTCATCCCCCATATAGTAATTCATCCCCCATAGTAATTCATCCCCCCTATAGTAATTCATCCCCATATTAATTCATCCCCCATATAGTAATTCAACCCCCATAGTAATTCATCCCCCATATAGTAATTCATTCCCCATAGTAATTCATCCCCCATAGTAATTCATCCCCCATAGTAATTCATCCCATATAGTAATTCATCCCCCATATAGTAATTCATCCCCCATATAGTAATTCATCCCCCATAGTAATTCATCCCCCATAGTAATTCATCCCCCATATTAAGTCCCCAAGTCCCCCCTGTGTCAATTCACTTACCTTTGCTCCGCGCGTTCCTCTCGCCGTGTTCCCGCGCCGTTCCGGTGTAGCATGAAAATCTGTCTCCTATGAGGATCTGTCCCCCTCGACGTATCTGCGCATGTGCCAGTTTCAGGCATTAGCAGCCGATCGGCGATCTCCGACACATGCGCAGATACGTCGAGGGGGACAGATCCTCATAGGAGACAGATTTTCATGCTACACCGGTCTTCAGGGCGGACTGTGAGAGGAGCCTAGCTCCGCGGGCCGGATTAAAAGGTCCGCCGGGCCGTAGTTTGCCCATTGCTGCTCTAGATTCTAGAGCATCCTTTCTCAACCTTTTCAAAACAGAGGAACTCTTGAAATAACTTTCAAGTCTCAAGGAACCAGGGTGGATTTGATTTAAATCAAACTGATTTAAATCACGATTTAAATCACAATTTAAATCACTAGTCAGTAAGGCTTGATTTAAATCCTAGTTTTCTACATAGACTAATTCTTGCTGGTATAACTTTAATATGCAAGTACTGTAGATGAAGATTTTTAGAATAACAACTTTTCATATTAGTTTTTTTATCCCCAGTTTAATAGGTTAATCATTCATATTTGGACAACTTTTCTGTTGTACTTAGGAAGGAGAAAAATAATCATTACCTTAATAATAACAATTAAAATAGATTTATTCAACTGAAACAATAACATTCCAGCATATGTTATTTGCTTAAACAAACATCCATGTTTGGTAACTAATTTGGCTAAACAAAATATATATATTTTAAGAAACTTAGACTGTCAGCCCCTTCCTCCTCACACTTAGTTTCACTTTCTTCTTGTGCAGATCTATTCCACTCCAAACAATCAGAAAAATATAGTTTCTATTCTATTCACTGAACTTCTTGAAACTTAGCAGTGAAGGGGTTGATTCTGTATTCATAGGTTTGTAGAAGTTAGGATTAAGGTCTTTTTCTTAACTCTGTTCATGTTATAACATTTTTGCTGTGAAGAAGAGGCATGTGATCTCCGCTGAGTCAAATTCAGTTTTGATAACTGCAAAAGTAAACCAAGCATCTGTGATAATATCTTGTAGGCAGAGAAATTGCCCAATAATCTAATAAAACCTCTGGAAGAGCATGACATTGTGAATGGATTCATGGAATTTATTTACCAAAACAATTAAACATATACAGCCTTATTCTACATAATTAAAAAACTAATCTTTATTTCATGATGGAATAACCTTTGGATGGTAATATATTTTCCTCAAAAAGCATTTTATTTAAAAAAATCCGATTTAAATAAAAAAAATCCAATTTTTTTAAATTTTTTTTAAAAAATCATTGATTTTTATCCACCCTGCAAGGAACCCATTCTAACAATTACTATATCTACAACTCATGATACATTAGTGTGATGGTCAGTGGGAAGAATGCCCTTTACACTTATGGTCATTGTAAATAATTTCCCCCTTATAGATATCTAAAGAGATCAATGGTGTCAGTGGGAACTTGTTTGAGAGGTAAACAGTGCTCATTGCTCAAAGAACCCCTAGGATCCTTTGGAGGAACCCTGGTTGAGAATCTCTGTTCTAGAGTGTGGGAGGAAGGAGGGCTGGGCATGCTCTGCTCCTACAAGCAAAAGGGGATGCAAATTTCCTGCAGGCAGCTCACATCCTATACTCCCGCTCTGACCTGGCGGGGATCTGCTGCAGTCTTCTATACTAAAAACTGCCATAGAAACTGGCGTGGGTGCACAGACAGACCTAAACCAGTCGATCTGCTTAGTTAATGTGGCACATGTCACTCCAGACAGTTTCCTGAACTGGTTTTCCCAGCACAGAAAGATCAGTTACTTGCCCGTATTGTTTTTATATGGATCATTAGAGCAATGTTAAACCCAAAACTAAAAGGTAATATATAGCAGCTTAGCAATCATTGTTTTTTAGCCTTTTTCCCTCTGTTCACACCTGGTGATCTGGCCAGTAACACACCTCCTGTATTAGAATGCTCCCACTCTGGAAGAAGGAACACAGGGGGCACATTTGAACAGCAGCATTGTCGGTCTGAGGTTAGGGGAGTGTTAGATGGACTAGCAGACTTAGATACACTAACAAATTGAAGCTAACACTTCAGTTACAAACAGTTATAGTAACAGTTGTTTTTCTTTTGGAATAAAGGTTTTATATGAATGAATAAAAGCTGATCATTTTAAGCACCCCTGTCAGTGGTAAATAGCTTGCCTCAACATTCTAACTGCTACATCTTCAGGACAGCTTGTTCTGTTGAAAAACAACAGACTTATTGGCTGGATCACCAGGTGAAAGTGGAGGAAAGAAAGCCTAAAAAAGAAAACTAATGCAGCCATCACATCTAAGAATTGGTAAGCAGCAATATAATAAATGTTTGCTTTTGTTATTTAACACTGCTAATAATTTGTGATAAACTATGTACAATAATGGGCCCCTCTAAACAGGTGGAAAAGTTATTCAGTAAACTCAGATTTCAAACACAAGTCAGAATTTGTATTATATAAATTTTAAATTGAATGCAGGACAGTCTCTGCTGAGTCTTGCACACACCCTGAATTGTCATTTCTGCCCTGACTTGTACTCATTTAAAAAATACAAGGCAGCAGTGCCAAGCAAGTGACCCCCTGTGGTCAGTGTGCAGTGAAAAAGCTGCTCACACAAAACCCCCAGCAGGACTAAGAAGATTATGGAGATGACTGTGGTAGCGCAAACCTCTACAGGAAGATTAGTTAATTGCCAGGATTGTTTTTAGATAGATCATTAAAGGGGTATTAAACCCAAAACAAAAAATATATAGCAGCTTACAAATCATTAAATGTGTTGGCTGCATTAGTTTTCTCTTTTTAGGCTTTTTTTCCCTCTGTTTTCACCTAGTAATCTGACCAGTAACACACCTCCTGTATTAGAGTGCCCCCACTCTGGATGAAGAAGCACAGGGGGCACCTTTGGACAGCAACATTGTCAATCTTGGGGGAGGGGAGTTAGATGGACTAGCAGATTTAGAAACACTAACAAACTAAAAAACTAACAATTTAGTTACAGCAACATTTGTTTTTCTTTTGGGATAAAGGTTTATATGAATTAACAAAAGCTGATCATTGTAAGCACCCCTGTCAGTGGTAAATAGCTTGTCACAACATTCTAACTGCTAGCTAATAACGGAATCTTCTATTCCTCCTACCAGTCCATCCCCCACAGTTACTTCCTTTTGTACTACCAGCCCCTCCCTATTAGATTGTAAGCTCCAAGGAGCAGGGCCCTCCTAACCCACTTGTATTGAACTGTATTGTTGCTGTATTGTCTCCCTTTATATTGTAAAGCTCTGAGCAAACTGTTGGCGCTATATAAATCCTGTATAATAATAATAATAATAATACATAATACTACATCTGCAGGACAGCTTGTTCTGTTGAAAAACAACAGACTTACTGGCTAGATCACCAGGTGAACTTAAAGGAAAGAAAGCCAAAAAAGATAACTAATGCAGTCATCCCATCTAAGAATTGGTAAGCTGCAATATAATAAATGTTTGCTTTTGGGGTTAATATCGCTTTAAGATTGTGATAAATCATGTACAATATTTTGCCCTGGGAACAGGTGGGAATGTTCAGTAAACTCAGATTTCAAAACACAAGTCAGAACATTTATTATAATTAATTAGAAAATTAATACAGTTCAGTCTATGCTGACACACCCTGAGGTGTCATTTCTGCTCTGACAGAAAAAAGAAAAAACAAAACAACAGCGAATAACAGAGCACACACCTATTCATGAGAAGTGCGGCTGCATTAATACAACAATTTAAGAGGCTCTCACAAATACCCATTACCAACTTTTTCTCTTTAAAAAAGACAAATGTATATTTGGCACCAGTTATCCTTTATGACCCCTTTCACACTGGTGCACTTTTGCTGGGCTTTTCCAGGACAAGTGCATGAAAACTATTCCTCATAAAATCCTATGTAACTGTTCACACTGCAGGTGAGTCGAGCTTTGAAAATTCCTGCATGCTGCATCTTTGGTGCAGTTTTTTTTTTTTAACCACTTGCCGCCCAGCCACCGCATATAAACGGTGGCAGGGCGGCACTCGTAGGCAAAAGCACTTTTTAAAACAGGTAGGGGGCACGCGCGAGGCCCCCTACCTGAGACCTGTCCCGCGGGTGTCAGCAGCGGGTGTCAGCCGACGGATCACGGCCGGTTTTTACCGGCCGTTTTCCCGCGATTGACGGTGATCGCTGACACAGAGCAGGGCTGCATTGTTTACACACAGCCCTGTTCTGTGTCAGTTCTCTGACAGCTTGTGAGAAGCTGCAGAGTTTCTCTCCCTCGATCAGCTCCCTCCCCCCGTCCAGTACACACCCCGCCCCCTAGTAAAACACTCCCCTTACACAGCAAATTCTAAAAATGTTAACCCCTTCCTCCACAGTGACAGTACAGTTTCAGTGGTTTTTTTTCACTGATCACTGTATTGGTGTCACTGGGGATGTCAGTGACCCCAAGTCAGTTCCCCCCCCCAGTGTCAAATGTGCGCCGCAGTCCCGCAGTCCTGCCATAAGTCGCTGGTCGCCGCCATATGTCGCTGATTGCCGCCAAAAGTCGCTGATTGGCGCCATTATTAGTATAAATAAAAATTAAAAATTCCAGTATCTTTCCCGCCATTTGTAAACGCTATAACTTTCACGTAAACCAATTAATTTACACATATTGGGATTTTTTTTTACCAAAGACATGTCGCAGAATGCATTTTGGCAGAAATTTATGACTAAATTTGATTTTTGCATTTTTTTTTTACTGGACATGTTTTATAGCAAAAAGTCCAAAATATTGTTTTTTTTTCCTCAAAATTGTCAGCCTTTTTTTGAAGCGCAAAAAATAAATAAATCAAATACCACCGAAAGAAAGCTCAATTTGTGGGGAAAAAAAAAGGATGTAAACTTCATTTATGTACCGTATTGCATGACCGCACAATTGTCCGTTTAAACTAGCGCAGCGCTGTATAGCAGAAAAATGGCGTAAATTGCAGTATTTATACCATAGTTTGAAGACGCTATAACTTCCACACAAAACAGTCAATATACACTTATTGGGATTTTTTTTTACCAAAAACATGGAGCAAAATACATTTTGTCCTAAATTTATAACCAACTTTGAGTTTACTATATATTTGTTATAGCTGAAAGTAAAAAATATTGTTTTTCTTCAAACTTTTTGGCCTTTTTTTGTTTATAGCTTGAAAAATAAAAAGCGCACAGGTGATCAAATACCACCGAAAGAAAGCTCTATTTGTGTGAAAAAAAGGACGTAAATTTCGTTTGGGTGCAGCATTGCATGACCGCGCAATTATCAGCGCCGAGTAGCAAAAAGAGGCCATGTCATTAAGGGGGGTAAATCCTCTGGAGGTCAAGTGGTTAAAAGCACATCAAAAAGTCGCCTTCTATTGTAAGTCCATTGGGATGCATCAAAAGTGCATCAGTGTGAAAGGGCCCTGTGAGTATTGGATTAGGTGAGCTGCACTCAGGGGGTAAGGACATCCCTCAAAGGACAGCTTGTATCTAAGGGTCAGTTTTTCTGTAAAGAGTAACTCCACTTTTGGGTGATCAATGTACATTGCAATGATCTTAACCAGGTCCGACTGTGCTATAGCCAAAAGATGGCTACAGCGCGGTCGGCTAGTTCTGTCTGGGAGGGCGTCCATGGACATTCTCCCAGAACCGTGCCTCCGGGGGCACTTCATGCAATCTTTGATCGCTGTGTCCTTCGGACACAGTTGATCACAGGGCTACGGAACGGGCCAGTCACAGCTGCTTTTACCATGTAACCAGCTGTGTCCAATCACAGCTGATCATCGGGTAAATAGGAAACGCTGGTTATTGGCAGTCCTCTTCTCACGCTGACAGCTCATGAGGAGAGGAGAGCCAGTAAGCGGCATTTTGCAGGGGGACATCTACACTGATCATCAGGGCACTGATCATCAGTGTCTTGGTGATCAGTGTAGCCCCATCAGTGCAGCCAATAGTGCCCATCTGTGCTGGCAATCAGAACCCATCAGTTAATCAGTGCCACCTAACAGTGCCCATCAGTGCTGCCTATCAATGCCCATTAGTGCCGCCTAACAGTGCCCATCAGTGCCGCCTAACAGTGCCCATCAGTGACTCCTCATCAGTGAAGGAGAAAAGTTACTTTACAAAACTTTATAGCAAAAAAACGAAGAAAAACTTTTTTTTTTCCCCTAAAATTTTGGGTCTTTTTTAGTTTGGTTTGCAAAATATAAAAAACCCAGTGGTCATCAAATACCACCAAAACAAAGCTCTATTTGTCTCAAAAAAATTATAAAAATTTAGTTTGGGTACAGTGTTGCATAACCGCGCAATTTTCATTCAAAATATGAGAGCGCTGAAAGCTGGAAATTGGTCTGGGAAGGAAGGGGGTAAAAGCACCTGGTAGGCAAATGGTTAAATTTTGTTGCAGATTCCTACCTTTTTTATTCGGAAGGAATACCTGTTTGCTTGTCTGTGTCCATGTGCAGAGTGAATCTGTAGGAGAGTGACTTTATAATTCTCAACCAGCTGCTGCATCTTCAGGACTCTAATGAGGAAAGTGGCAGGGCCTGCATCCCTTTAGATGTGATTTTTCTTTGGGAGTATCTCACCAAAAATGACAATTTTGTTGCAGGGGATGCTCAAAATCAGCCAATCACACAACAGGAAATGACATCTGAGGGGCGTTCTGTACACAATTTGTATACAGAATGCCTCCAGGTTGCCATATTGCTGTGCATTTTACAGCCCTGCAGATTTAAAAAGGAAAGGTAATTCTTAATAGCATTCAATTACAATATGGCTTGTGTCGCAAATGTATGTGCTATATCATTTTTATTTTTTTTTGCTCAATTTTATTTTCCACAAAAGTGGAGTTACCCTTTAAGGATAAGTATTCGTCTCCAGTTTCATGTTATAATAATTGCAGCATGAAATGCTAAAAACATCACAAGAAAGAGGAATATAACTTAGCCAATGTAGAAGTAAAATAGGCCACTGTTACATTACCTCCATACTTAATGCATTTTTTTTCTCTGGCCGCTTCATTAATATTGTAGTGATATTGTCTTTATAGAACACTTGAATATTTTTATATTTTGATTGGCTGTTTCTTGCATTTTTCGAAATTTCTGAAGATACCTCATTTGGTAAAAGATGGACATCCTTCTGTGTCTTGTCCTGCAATGGAGCACAAATAGTAATATTGCAGAATGAATGCAACAGTTTTTGTTTTTCAGATTTTATATCAGAGAGAAAAAAATGACTTATTTCCTTTACTTCTGCTCGAGGGGAAAAAAGCATTAGAAAATGACATCTGGTCAATGCATATCTGTACTATATACGGTTTTAAGATTTGTATGAACAATCAGAAAGGGGCTTTTTCCTGCCCAGTACTGAAGCCTTGACTGGATAGAATGATCCTGTTCTGTGCCATAGATGCAAAGCTAATCAGGTTCCATATGGCACATTTATAACAATACTTGCTTTGTGCAGAATGAATGTCTCAAACATTTTCTCAGCTGTCATTAATAAAACTCATTGTACATAATGTGTTTACAGTATTTCCTGTGACTGTTTGCTCAATCTAGTATCCAAAATTAGGTATTTTCCTGCAATACCACATTATAGTCACTAGATGGAGCTGAAGGCCATAGGAGATATACATATTAGGCACATCTAGGCGTATAGGTGAATGCTTAAAACCTTTGCTCAGCTATTTTTTTTAATAGACCCCTATGTGTTACAGCTTATGGTGAAATAAGCAAACATATGTTAATAATATTGCAAATTTCGTCAAATACTAGCATGTAAAGTATATTTTTTTTAAATCACAAAACAAAAAAAAAATTTAGGAGTGCAAGACGTTTTGGTTTCATAAAATAGTAAAAATGAACTTACCAAGGTTTTTATAGAAGCTTTAGGCTTATTGTTGGATTGCATGTTATTGGCGTGATCGGGACAATAACTGTGAAATAGCCTGTAATACATGAAAGAAGAGATAAAGCTCAGATTTCAAAGACATTGAACACAGGTCATAGTTTGCAGGAATCTGTAATGTAATGTTTAACAGAAATGACAACACATCTATTTAGTCTCTTTCTCTAGTGTGTGAATATCGCTGATATGCTGCATGTGTGAGCGACACACATTTAGAAATTAGAATTTCTGAATTAATTTTGAAAATGTATTCTATATTACAGGTATTTATACAGCACTAAGATCTGTTTTACACAGGCTTCCGTTTGTATAATTAGCAGTATGAACAGCAAGCTTTGACAAGGCATTTGCGGAGCTTTCAGCAAGCGTTGTTGAAGCTTTCAAAGTACCATTCATCTCCAGTATGTAAATGCTGACCACAGATCCTAATGGAAGTGTTGAATGCCACTTTAGGCAAGCTGCTAGTAGGCTTCAGCAGGCTTTCAAGAAGTGACAAAGCCTGCTAGCAGCTTTACTTATAGTGCCAATCAATACTCCCATTAGGATCAGTGTACAACATTTACATACTGGAATTGAATGGTACTTTAAAAGCTTCAGAAAAGCTTGCTGAATGCTCTGCAGATGCTTTATAAAAGCTTGCTGTTCACACTGTTATTATACAAGCTGAAGCCCGTGTGAAACAGGCCTAACAATGTTGGCAGCACTGTACATTCATATCAGTGCCTGCCCCCAAGGAGCATACTGAAGGGAAATGTATGTCTTTTAGGTCTGTCATTTTGTTTCCCCCCCACTCCATTTTATATTTTGTACTAACATGTTGAATAATTGTTTTGTATTATACCCGGAATGAGTTAATGAAAATATGCTGTGTCAGTTATGTGTTACAGAACTGTACTCACAATATTCTTCTTCTAGCTTAGCCTTGGTAGAGGAGATAGTATCCAATTATTTCTTTGTACTAACAGCACCTGTTTCTGTTATGATATAATTAAAAGTCAAATACTTCTGTCCCATGGGAAAATAACTGTTTAATACTTGTAACTGATTTCAAGGCCTGAGAAAGTCATGTTTATAGCCTTGACAAGTATCTAGCGAGATTCTATTGTATGTAGTAGATAAGTGTTTTAAAACAATTTAGAAACTTTTATTCCTGGGAAAGTGAAACTCCGCTTCTCATCACTTTTCAGAATTGACGTCAATGTTTGTCTTTTTGTATTCAGCCAATCAATTACTGACAACTCAGCTTTTTGATACTCTGTGCCCCCCACCTTTCTTTTTCTGTTATATTAATTTTCTTCCCGCTAATAAACTTGAGAGATTGATTTCACCTATTACTGTGTGTATGTTGTCTTTTCTGAGATGAAGTCAATCTTCCCGATGCGTCGTACCTTCAACAGCCTGCTAAAGACTGATAGTCAGGGGCTATTGACAACCTTTCGCATAAAACCTAAAGTCCCTATTTCAAATGTCTACATACACATACTAGGGCCAATTTAGACAGGAGCCAAACCTACTAGCATGTCTTTGAAGTGTGGGAGGAAATCAGAGTACTCGGAGGAAACCTGTATGAGCACAAGGAGAACATATACACTCCATTTAGAAAGCGTCCTAAACAGGATTTGATCCCAGGACCCCAGTGTTACAAAGCATTTAGTTTCTATTGCACGGGATAACGTGCGCTTCATGGTGAATGGTATGGAAGATCATAACAAATGTTTGGTGTAGACATGCACACAAATGTGCAGGACAAGTCTGGTCTTGAGTAAACTGGGGCACAGTCTTATCTGGTTGCCTAAACTGTTTCGGACCCTGTTGGAATATTTCTCAGCCTGTAATGATTTTTTGTCTGACTTCATGTATATAATGTAGTTTGAGTAAATAAATGTATAAAATGAAAAAAAGTGCCATTATCAGTTTTGGAATTAAAAAGGTAATATAAAAAAATAATAATAAATGTCAGTAGTACCTGATAATTTCTTTCAGATGAACAATAAAAATGTGTATAGATCTGCTGCCTTCTAATGTATATATATATATATATATATATATATATATATATATATATATAATAAAATGAGAGAAAAAGATAACACACACACACCTCAACATAAATGAGTACACCCCCACAGATTTGTCAGAGAACCATTACTTTCCCTTCAGTATCAACATTTCCTAAGGGACTATACTTCAAAATACTCCCAGACATGCGACCATTGATTGCAAATAGAATTTGTTCATTTGCACATACAAAAAAGTATTTTTTCTAACAAATTCATTCAAGACCATGTCACAAAAATGAATACACCCCAAAGAAAGTCTTAGGAGCAAAGCTAAAATTTAACAAAATCCTAATTAATAAGATTTCAACAACAGGTGAGTCTAATTATTCATTAAACAGGTGTCCAGCAGAACGTTGATTATAAAAGGGCGTTACTTAAAGAAAACCCCTTCCCATTTCATGCTGTCGGCAATGGCACCACATGGAAGAGATATGTTACAAGGTCGGAGAAAGAAACTAATTTCTTTACACAGGAAAGGTGAAGGCTACAAGAAGATCACATTTGTTACAGTCAGAATACTGTAACAAAAGTGATACAAACATTTAACAAAGATGGAACTGCAACCATCTCACAGAGACGTCCAGGCTGTCCACGGAAGTTAACACCTCGACAAGAGTGTCTTCTGATGAGAAGGGTTGAAGAAAATCACTATGCACGTTCACTGCAGTTAGCTAAAGAAGGAGAAATCCAAACTGGGGTGATTATTTCCTTAGACACAATACGGCATAAACTGCAGAGGAATGGCATACATGGGTGTCATCCACGAAGGAAACCTCTCCTAAATCCCATGCACAAAAAAAACAGCCTAGAATTTGCCAGGGCCCATGCCGAAAAAGAAGACTACGGGGACTCTGTACTCTGGAGTGATGAGACCAAGATAAATGTTTTTGGAACTGATGGCTTCAAAACTGTATGGAGTCACAAAGGTGAGGAGTACAAAGAAAAATGCATGGTGCCTACAGTGAAACATGGTGGTGGCAGTGTCCTTCTGTGGGGCTGCATGAATGCTGCTGGTGTCAGGGAGCGGCGTTTCATTGTTGAGATCATGAATTCACAGATGTACTACTCTATATTAAAAGAGAAGAGGTTACTTTCACTCCGTGCCTTGGTTGTCATGCACTTTTCCAACATGACAATGATCCAAAACACTCATCTAAGGCCACTGTTGCATTTCTGAAGAAGAACAGGGTGAACCTTCGGACCACCTATGGGGAATTCTGAAGAGACAAGTTGAGCATCACTCTTCATCCAGCATCTAGGCTCTAAAAGAGGTTGTTCCTGAAGAATGGAAAAAGATAGATGTTGCAATATGTTGCCAACTCATTTGTACCACGACTTAGTGTTGCCCTTACAAATCATGTAGGCCATACAAAATACTAGATGTAGTAGTGTTTGTTGTGGGGTATATTCATTTTTGCATCAACTAATTTGACTAAAACTGAAGATTTTATAATCTGAGTTACATTACTAACCTTACTTTATGCAGTGAGCTAAACAAATGTTCTATCAAACTCAGTTTTGTCAAAATTGTGGAAATTGTTCTTGTGTTCAATAAGATATTGATCTTAGTTTTTAAAAGGGGTGTACTCATTTATGCCGAGCACTGTGTATATATTTACACAAACACACAGCTCAAAAAAATTAAAGGGACACTTTGAAAACTCATCAGATCTCAGTGTGGAAAAATATCATGCTGGATATCTATACTGATATGGATCGGGTAATGTGTTAGGAACGTAAGGATGCCCCATCATTTGATGGAAATGAAAATAATCAACCTACAGAGGACTGAATTCAAACACACCCTGAAAATCAAAGTGAAAAAATTATTCAGCAGGCTAGTCCATTTTGCTGACATTTCATTGCAGCAACTCAAAATGGTACTCAGTAGTTTGTATGGCCCCCGTGTGCTTGTATGCATGCCTGACAACGTCAATTCCTTCAGCCTCCAGAAGCTGCCTGCATACTCTCACCACATGAGGCCGGGCATTGTCGTGCACCAGGAGAAACCCAGGACCCACTGCACCAGCATAGGGTCTGGCAATGGGTCCAAGGATTTCATCCCGATACCGAATGGCAGTCAGAGTGCCATTGTCTAGCCTATAAAGGTCTGTGCCTCCCTCCATGGATATGCCTTCCCAGACCATCACTGACCCACCACCAAAACAGTCATGTTGAACGATGTTACAGGCAGCATAACGTTCTCCACGGCTTTTCCAGACCCTTTCACGTCTGTCACATGTGCTCAGGGTGAACCTGTTCTCATCTGTGAAAAGCACAGGGCACCAGTGGCAGACCTACCAATTCTAGTGTTCAATGGAAAAAGCCAATCGAGCTCTATGGTGCAGGGCAGTGAGCACAGGGCCCACTACATGACGTTGGGCTCTCAAGCCACCCTCATGAAGTCTGTTTCTGATTGTTTTGTCAGAGGCATTCACACCAGTGGCCTGCTGGTGTCACGGTGTGAGGTCAGGTTCAGAGACCAATTGCTACAGCAGTGTAAGGCTTACCTGAAACCAGCAGGATAGGTACACCAGCAGGTCACCCTGGGAATGACACAGGCTCACCTGAGGTGCGGGGTCTAAGTATTCACCGGTCTTCACCAGAGCTTCTAATGGTGGAGATGGATTTGGCTGCGTGTGAATACCAGGTCGCAGTCTCAGGATCACCCCACCAGGGAAAGGGCAAGCTGGAAACCAATAGCGGATCGAACAGTTCAGGGATAAGACAAAAGCGGAGTCAGTCACAAGCAAAAGGTCGGTCACAAACGATATAGACAGCAACAGTAAGGATGAGCGGGATATTGGCTGGAAGGCACAATAATCTGACAAGGAGGAAGTGCATGGACATGGCTTTTATGAGGAAGTTCATGGGAGGAGCAAGGAGTTCAAGGTTCATCAGAAAACAGGGCACAAGGCAGGATTGTCCAATAGATCAGGCAGAGTGTTGTCCAGCATCCAAGGTAGCTCAGTGAGAAGAGTTACTGCATGACAAAATAGAAGTCCCAGGTTCAAGTCCAGGCCGTGACAGCCGGAGGTCATTTTGTAGGGCTCTGGCAGTGCTCATCCTGTTCCTCCTTGCACAAAGGAGCAGATACCAGTCCTGCTGGTGAGTCAAGGACCTTCTATGGCCCTGCCCAGCTCTCTTAGAGTAACTGCCTGTCTCCTGAAATCTCCTTCATGCTCTTGAGACTGTACTGGGAGACACAGAAAACCTTCTGGCAATGGCAAGCATTGATGTACCATCCTGGAGGAGTTGGACTGCCTGTGCAACCTCTGTAGGGTCCAGGTATCGCCTCATGCTACCAGTAGTGACAATGACCACTTCTTTGGGGGTGTTTTTCTGCTAAGGGGACAGGACAACTGCACCGCATCAATGGGATGATGGACGGGGCAATGTACCATCAAATCTTGGGTGAGAACCTTTTTCCCTCAGCCAGGGCATTGAAAATGGGTCGTGTCTGGGTGTTCCAGCATGACAATGACCCAAAACACACAGCCAAGGCAACAAAGGAGTGGCTCAAGAAGAAGCACATTAAGGTCCTGCAGTGGCCTAGCCAGTCTCCAGACCTTAATCCAATTGAAAGGGAGCTGAAATTTCGAGTTGCCAAACATCAGCCACCAAACCTAATGACTTGGAGAGGATCTGCCAAGAGGAGTAGGACAAAATCCCTCCTGAAATATGTGCAAACCTGGTGGCCAACTACAGGAAACATCTGACCTCTGTGATTGCCAACAAGGGATTTGCCACAAAGTACTAAGGGGATCAAATACTTATTTCCCTCATGAACATGCAAATCAGTGCATAATTTGTTAGACATGTATTTCTTTTGAATTTTTGTTGCTATTCTGTCTCTCAGTGTTACAATACACCTACCATTCAAATTTTAAACTGATTATTTCTTTGTGAGTGGGCAAACATTCAAAATCAGCAGGTGATTAAATACTTATTTCCTTCTCTGTATATCTATATATACACACACACACTATATTGCCAAAAGTATTGGGATGCCTGCCTTTATACGCACATGAACTTTAATGGCATCCCAGTCTTAGTCCATAGGGTTCAATATTGAGTTGGCCTACCCTTTGAAGTTTCAACTCTTCTGGGAAGGCTGTCCACAAGGTTTAGGGTGTGTATATGGGGATGTTTGACCCTTCTTCCAGAAGCGCATTTGTGTGGTCAGGCACTGATGTCACACAAGAAGTCATGGCTCGCTGTAATTCATTACAAAGGTGTTCTATCGGGTTGAGGTCAGGACACTGGGCAGGCCAATCAAGTTCCTCCACCCCAAACTCACTCATCCATGTCTTTACGTTCATCCTGGATAGGGTGGTACTCATGCTGATGCTCAAGGTCATGCCTAAGTAGCCTTCATAGTCCATATCACATGGAAAGTCGTCCTTCCTACATCCTTCTTGGGGAGTACCCAAGAAGTTAGCCCATCAGATGAGGGTCAAGCTTTAAAATTTAACATCAAGGCGACATCTGGCATCAGGAAGTCGGAGCACTTGTTTGTCATTCCAGATGGAGCGAGTAATGATTTTATGGCTTCCAACAAGATTATTGCCTCCTGGTTGGTGAAGCTCATCTCCTTGGCCTACAAGTTGAAATGGTTGGCTGTGCCAGGGGGGATCACTTGTGTCCACCCAAAGGGTCTCGACTTTGTGAGCAGCAGCCCAGACACTATCTGCAAGGTAGCTACATGGGGGTCAATATGTACTTTCATGGCTCATTACTGTATAGAAGCAATCTTAGTGACAGTTGAGTTTGGCAGAGGCATCCTGGCTTCTGATTTTTAGCCAGAATTGAGGAGTGTGTATCATTATCCCTCCCCTGTGTGGCTAGTTAGTTCTCAGCTGTGCTGACATGGAGCTGTCAGTAAAACGAAAAATTTAATGACAGATAATTACCGTAATTCTCTTTTCCTGAAGGGCTCCATATCAGCAGAATTCCTACCCAGCTTGGTAGGACCAGTTACACCTTCCTGGCTCCCTCTCTCTCTTTGCCCCTCACCTTCCTGGCTCCCTCCCTCTCTTTGCCCCTCACCTTCCTGGCTCCTCTCTTTGCCCCTCACTTTCTTGGCTCCTCTCTCTCTGCCCCTCACTTTCCTGGCTCCTCTCTCTCTCTCTCACCTTCCTGCCCCCCCCTCTCTTTCTGACCCTTACCTTCCTGCCTCCTCTCTGTCTCTCTGACCCTCACTTCCCTGCATCCTCTCTCTCTCAACCTCACCTCCCTTCTCTCTCTCTCTGACCCTCACCTTCCTGCCTCATCTGCCTCTCTCTGACCCTCACCTTCCTGCCTTCTCTCTCTCTCTCTCTCTCTCTCTCTCTCGCTGACCCTCACATTCCTGCCTCCTCTCTCTCTGATCCTCGCCTTCCTGCCTCCTCTCTCTGACCCTCATGTTCCCGCCTCCTCTCTCTCTGATCCTTATCTTTCTGCCTCCTCTCTGTCTCTCTGACCCTCACCTTCCTGCCTCCTCTCTCTCTCTCTCTCCGACCCTCACTTTCCTGCCTCCTCCCCCCCTCTCTCTCACCTCCCTGCCTCCTCTCTGTCTCTCTGACCCTCACCTTCCTGTCCCCCCCCTCTCTCTCTCTCTCGCTGACCATCACATTCCTGCCTCCTCTCTCTCTGATCCTCGCCTTCCTGCCTCTTCGCTGTCTCTGACCCTCACCTTCCTGCCTCCTCTCTCTCTCTCTCTGACCCTCACCTCCCTGCCTCTCTCTCTCTCTCTGACCCTCACCTTCCTGCCTCCTCTCTCTCTCTCTGACCCTCACCTTCCTGCCTCCTCTCTCTCTCTGACCCTCACCTTCCTGCCTCCTCTCTCTATGATCCTCACCTTCCTGCCTCCTCTCTCTCTCTCTGTCCCTCACCTTCCTGCCTCCTCTCTCTCTGACCCTCACCTTCCTGCCTCCTCTCTCTCTCTCTGTCCCTCACCTTCCTGCCTCCTCTCTCTCTGATCCTCATCTTCCTGCCTCCTCTCTCTCTGATCCTCATCTTCCTGCCTTCTCTCTCTCTGACCCTCACCTTCCTGCCTCCTCTCTCTCTCTCTGACCCTCACATTCCTGCCTCCTCTCTCTCTGACCCTCACCTTCCTACCTCCTCTCTCTCTGACCCTCACCTTCCTGCCCCCCCTCTCTCTCTCTCTATATATATATATATATCTCGGACCCTCACCTTACTGCCTTCTCTTTCTCACTCTCTGACCCTCACCTTCCTGCCTCCTCTCTCTCTCTCTCTCTCTGACCCTCACCTTCCTGCCTCCTCTCTCTCTCTCTCTCTCTCTCTGACCCTCACCTTCCTGCCTCCTCTCTCTCTGCCCCTCACCTTCCTGCCTCCTCTCTCTCTCTGACCCTCACCTCCTTGCCTCCTCTCTCTCTATATGTGTAGTGCAATCATCAGTTGTGTTGATGTGTGCATAAAATGAGGATGGTGGACTCTAGCATTTTGTATGCTGTTTGTTTATTATGCGTTACTTTAATGAGACATCAGGGAGTCTAGTAGACCCTTGACACCTCCACTGAAGCTAATGGAGCAAAGATCATGTTCAGTTTCTTCCCTGCTGCTGTGACAGCCGAATCCAGATGTTATGTGATACACATAGTTTCCATACTCATTCACTTGAGTTGAAATCAGCAAATATATGTTTGTTGGTCTCCCTTCGTACCACATAACAAGACCTGTCAAGCCAGTCTAGGGTCGGAAGGCAGGCAGTGGAGCCCAGGATACATGGCAGGGGCAGTCAGGTTGGGGGGGGGTTACCTTCAGTAGTGTGGAAGTGTGTTTAACCACATTTCTGCCACCGTATAGCAGATATACTGCTACAGGGTGGCAGAGGTGTGCAAAATCACGTGTGTATATATATATATATATATATATATATATATACACGTGATTTTACATTTCTGGGTAGGGGGGCGCGCACGAGCCGCACTGCTATTCGTGGCCGCAGCTGTCAATCACCAGGTCCCGGCCAGTGATTGCCGAGCATCCCTAACGAGGGGGGAGAACTGTTTGTAAACAAAACAGTTCTCCTCCCTGTCAGCTCCTGCACACTGCGTTGCATGGCTGTGCATAGCAGAGACATGCAAAGCAGTGTGCTTACAGTGAAGCACCAACACACAGCCCCTAGTAAAACAGCACACAGTTAACCCTTTGATCACCCCAGATGTTAACCCCTTCCTGCCGAGTGCCATTAGTACAGTGTCAGTGCTTTTTATTAGCACTGATCACTGTATTGGTGTCGCTGGGGATGTCAGTGACACCAAGTCAGTTCCCCCCAGTGTCAGAATGCCCACTGCAGTCCCGCTATAAGTCACTGATCGCCGCCATTACTAATAACTTTCACGTAAACCAATTAATATACATGTATTGGGATTTTTTATTTTTAGCAAAAAGACATGTAGCAGAACACATTTTGGCGTAAATTTATTTGTAAAAATTTTTTTAAAAAACTTTCCTGGACATGATTAATAGAAAAAAGTCAAAAATATTGTTTTTTTCTCAAAATTGTCAGTCTTTTTTTGATTATAGCAAAAAGTACAAAAGGAAATCAAATACCACTGAAAGGAAGCTCTGTTTGTGGGACAAAAAGGAGGTATATTTCACCTGGGTGCAGTGTTGCATGACTGCGCAATTGTCAGTTAAAGTAATACAGCACCGTATCGCAAAAAATGGCCTGGTCAGGAAGGGGGGTAAATCCTCTGGAGGGCAAGTGGTTAAAGACCTTGTTCACATCCGCTTGTGTGCTAAAATATGCTCACTGCACTGTGTAGGGACTATTTATTTTTTTTATTAAAGTGTTACTAAACCCACAACAGTAAAATTGGTCTGTATATGCAGTAAAGCATGCTTGTTATACTCAACTGTGGAACCTAAGGGGTTAATCCTTCTTGTGTAAAAAAAATATGTTTGATCCTGTCTTCTCTGATCCTTCCCTTTTTCTACTGTACCCAATCCATCTCCTCATAGGACAGAGCCTCGAGAGTAAGCTGCACATGCTCAGTTTGATGTGTATTGATAGAGTGTTTTTTTTTTCTTTATTGGGAGAGTGCATGTGATCAGCACAGGGCCAATCAGCAATGTCCAGACAGAGGGTCAGGGGTCCTGCAGCCTCATAGGGGAGAATGAAAAAAAGTCCTCCTACAAGCTTTAACCAGTGCTCAGCTGGACACTGATATAAGTCACAATACTGCTCTAGTAAAAAGTATTTAGCAGTTTATATTTACTAAAATAATTGCATTTCCATGTTATATGTACTGTGGGAGACCAGATATAGTGAATGCAGGGTCCTGGGTTTAGTAACACTTTAATAAACATTGGAGATGGGGACACTTCATCAGACAACTCAGCAGGGGTCCTATTGGATTTTTGAGACTAAGGTGTTGGCTAATTTCGATCTCAATTGTTTCATTAGCAATTCATAGGGCTCCCTCCTTCTTATGAGTGTTTGTGGTGAGATTTCTTTGACTGGTTCTACTGTAAAATAAAAAATAATAATATGGTTTTATTAACATTTTTTTTATTGATTTTGAAGAATTATAATATGTATGATGTATGTGTTAGTTATGTAATTACTAATATATGTAGTATATATGATATGCATTATACAGTACATGTTGTTATGGTGGAATTAATAGGGATTTATTAAAGAGGTTTTTATATATTTGATATGTTTTATTGTGGTTATAGTAATTTTCAGCATGAATTATGATGCTGATTATTATTGGCTGCAAGCTGATCCATTTGTGTGAACTACCGTTAGCACATGGAGCAGGGTGGTGGGTTGTTTTTGTTCATGGGTATTGAGAGGGGATGAGATCAATAGATTGCAGTGTGTTCATTCTGCCCATGACTGACAGCTCATTGTTTCCGGGTTTTCTGATCTCGGAGGGTCTGTGTGGTCATTTTCTGCTTGGGGAGGAGACCGCCCCTGATCACATCACTACCAGTGTCTAATGCATGGGTCGAATGGGTCGCCCCTGATCACATCACTACCAGTGTCTAATGCATGGGTCGAATGGGTCGCCCCTGATCACATCACTACCAGTGTCTAATACATGGGTCGAATTCCAAAGGAATTTTCTTTAGAAAATCTGAAATTTTGTGCGTTTTGTAACCCGATCGTGCCATCATTGATTTCGAAATTCAACCAACCAAGCCTTCAATTTCACCTCATGTTGCTACAGAAGAGAATTTTCATGGTCAAGAATGTTCTTTTCTTTCCAGGTCACAGCTTGTGATAATTTCTTTTTCAATTATATTTCTCGCACGATTCTCCCTCAACAGAAACAATTGAGTACTGTCCGTGAAACTTTTTTTTTATTTGCACTAACATACAATTTTGAGGACAAGCTTTCAGGGACTGTCCCCTTCTTCTTGGACCTGAAGAAGGGGACATTCCCTGAAAGCTTGTCCTCAAAATTGTATGTTAGTGCAAATAAAAAATAATGGTGCGAAATTCGAACAAAAATTCTTAGAAAAGATTTTCAAAAGAAAATTATTTCGGAATTCAACCCGTGTATGACTGGCTTAAGAGGTCCTGCTGAGAAAGCCCTCGTACAGGAGCGCAACGTGTACAGGATTTGGATCCGCACTGTGGGTATGAGAACGCTGGCTGTACTAATCACTATGACCCATGTACTGTATATTCATGCCGAGATACATAGGACTGTGGGTGCTTTTTAAATGTAAATGTTGATTTTAGGATTTTTTAACAGAAACAATTGAGTACTGTCCGTGATACTTTTTTTATTTGCACTAACATACAATTTTGAGGACGAGCTTTCAGGGAGGGTCCCTTTCTTCAAGGTCCAAGCAGTACTATACAAATCACAAAGTTTTAGCAGAATGTTAGAAGAGATGGAAAAAAAAAAAAGAGGCTAGAGATAAGACACAGCAAAAGCAAACGGAGGGGGGAGACAACACCCACATCACAGAGGGAGTCAAGCTTGAGCTAATAGTCATAAAACTGTTGGATAATGATTGAGGAATCCCATGTAAAAAATTCAGGCCCTTGTCTCTTGTGTCAAATAGAATTATCACCTCAAGCAGGATTTTTTAATAAATTGTTACTATTCAGAGAGCACTATTGTGGTCCCAATCAATTTTTGCATGTGATGTTTCCATGGTGAGGAATACTGAGGTGGAAAGAGCAAGAGGAATAGCTGATGCCACATATGCCCAAGGTGGGGCAACAAGTGCGTTATGACCATGATCTGTATTGGGCTCCATTGCACAAGGTGAGTGCATATTATCACTGGGGGTTTGTATGTGTCACAGAGCTTTAGAAAAGAGGAAGGAAGAGATAAGTCACATCACGGTGGTGCAGGAAATACAGCTTTATTGGATATTGAAGGACCATTATGTTGCTTTGAATGAAAGACTGTCACATTATTTGATGGGATTGCACTGCATTTGTGGAGGATGTTTATACATTAAAATCTACCAGTCATATGTGGAGAGTGTGTGTGGAAGTAGAAGGTAAAGTTTCCCACCGCCCTATAGCAGGCACCAGTGAGCCGCACACGCACCCTACCCGCGCCACCATTCGCGGCCGTCAATCACCGGGTCCCGCCCGGTGATTACCTACCGAAGCCCGGTGATTACCGAGCATCACAGGGAGGACGGCTGTTTTGTTTACTAACAGTCCTCCTCCCTGTCAGCTTGGGCACACTGCTCTGGATGGCTGTGCACAGAGCAGTGTGATTAGAGTGAAGCACACAGACATCGCCCCCCAGTAAAACCCTCCCTGCACACAGTTAACCCTTTGATCACCCCTCATGTTAACCCCTTCCTGCCCAGTGTCATTAGTACAGTGTCATGTAACTGTAACAGTAACTGTATTGGTGTCACGTATTGGGGTTTTTTTTTTTAGCAAAGACATGTAGCAGAATACATTTTGGCCTAAATTAGATTTTTAAATTTTTTTACTGGACATGTTTAATAGCAAAAAGTGAAAAAATGTTTTCTCAAAATTGTCGGTCTTTTTTTTTTTTGTCATAGCGCAAAAAATAAAAAAAACGAACAGGTGATCAAATACCACCAAGAGAAAGCACGGTTTGTGGGAAAAAAAGGATGTAAATTTAATTTGGGTGCAGCATTGCATGACCGTGCAATTGTCAGTTAAAATAACGCATCGCTGTATCGCAAAAATGGCCTAGTTAGGAAGGGGAGTAAATTCTCTGGAGGGAAAGTGGTTAAAGAGCTTGTTGACATCAGCTTGCATGCTAAAATATTCTCACTGGTGTGCATTGTTACAACACATCACACTATTTACTTTTTTTTCTTAACCATTTGCATACCAGGCACTTATACCCCCTTCCTGCCCAGGCCAATTTTCAGATTTCAGTGCTGTCACACTTTGAATGATCATTGCGCGGTCATGCAATACTGCACACATATGAAATTTTATCATTTTTTTCACACAAATAGAGCTTTCTTTTGGTGGTATATACTTGCTGCTGGGTGTTTTATTTCTATAGACAAACAAAAAGAGCAAACATTTTGAAAAAAAAAAAGTTTTTCTTTGTTTTTATTATAAAATTTTGCAAACAGGTAATTTTTCTCATTCACTGATGTGCGTTGATGAGGCTGCACTAATAGGCAGCACTGATATGCAACAATGATGGACACTATTCCTTCCACCAACACCAATGATCCTAACATTGTTAACAACAAAGAGGCACTATTCATTCCCCTAATACCAATGATGAGACACTAGTCCTCCCACTGACACCAATGATGAGACACTAGTCCTCCCACTGACACCAATGATGGGGCACTAGTCCTTCCATTGATACCAGCAAAGGGGCACTAGTCCTCCCCCTAATATCAATGATGGGGCATTGTTTACTCCCACGGACACCAGGACACACTCTTCTCCCACCCGCTACAGACCGGCGAGACCCCTGGTCTAGGCAGATCAACAGACAGTGTGAATAAAACCTAAAAGAATTCTAATTGTTAATGTAAGGAATAAATTGGCTGTAATACATGTTGGCCATATCTGTCACTGTTATACGAGGAATCTCCTATCTAAACCTGCCCAGTATCAAACTTTCGGAATAAAATGTCCCTTACCTGAGTGCAGGGACAAGAAATCTGTGCACCTTCTAGCTGACAGTATAGCATCTAAGGTGACTCCTTGACTATTCCTGACATTCAAACTATGAAAACAAAATTCAGTCTCTGATAAAAGAAAAAAACTACGCTTCCTTCAGGAATACCCTTCTGTAAAGCAAGCATGCCAGTCCCACATGAGAAGTACTGATCAGTATAAAGTTCTCAAAGTTTTCTTGCTCACCTTTAAAACTCTTTACTCTGTGTGTTGGATCATGACAGCACTGCGCTCTTTCCGGATTAGTAGCCTTTAGCCTTGTAACACAGCCCAAAGAGTAAAACAACAGGGGAGGGAGCATGAAGATTTCTTAAAGAGGCCACAGTTTGTTATTTAAAGAGGCAATCTACATCTAAGCAGATTTTATTTTTTAAACGTAGGTTGCACCTTTAAAACCAAACACATTGGTCTTAAAAACACAAATTCCTTTAAAACCGAACACGTTAATTATACATGTTTTGAGGCTAATTTAATGCACATAAGGCACCAAGTGAGTATAGTTGCCACCTTAAAGCGGAGCTCCACCTAAAATGGGAAGTTCCGCTTTAAAGACTGGTCCCCCGCTCCCCATTAAGGATTGGCACCTTTGGGGGGCGGGTATCTGACTTTGACAGGTACCCGCTCCCACTTCCGCTCCAATCGCCTAGGCAATCGGAAGTCGAAGGTGTCCTCCTTCCCTCCCCGTAGTCTTGTGGGACACGTGACAGTTCCCAGGAGACTACAGGACCATTCCGGAAGCGCAGCACTACTCGCGCATGTGCAGTGGGTACCCCGCTGTAAATCCGCAAGCTGTCACAGCCGGGTGCCCACACTGAAGATGAAGGTGCCCAGGGAGAGAAGACGGCCGGTAAAACGGGCTGCAGGGGACACACCATGGGACTGAGGGACAGGTGAGTGCGTGTTCTTTAAAAGTCAGCAGCTACAGTTTTTGTAGCTGCTGACTTTTATTTTTTGACAGCGTGAGTGGAACTCCGCTTTAGTCAGCCACAGAACCTGTGTAATTAACCACTTCCCCTCCTGAGGATTTACCCCCCTTCCTGACCCGGCCATTTTTTGTGTTACGGCGCTGCGTTACTTTAACTGACAATTGCGCAGTCATGCAACGCTGCATTCAAATTAAATTTGCATCCTTTTTTCCCCATGAAAAGAGCTTTCTTTCAGTAGTATTTGATCGCCTGTGCGGTTTTTATTTTTTGCACTGTAAAAAAAAGGCCGACAATTTTGAGAAGAAGACTATATTTTGACTTTTTGCTATTAAACATGTCCAGTAAAAAAATTTTTAAAAATCAAATTTCTTCATAAATTTAGGCCAAAATGTATTCTGCTACATGTCTTTGCTATAAAAAAAAAATCCCAATACATGTAAATTGGTTTATGTGAAAGTTATAGCGTTTACAAATGACAGTATATATACGGAGCTTTTTCTTTTTTTTTTTTACTAGTAATGGCAGTGATCAGCGACTTATAGCGGGACTGTGGCGGGCATCCACAGTAGCATTTGCTTAGGCAGAGCAGAGTAGGACTGGCCATAGAGGGATTACTTTGACACAGTTGGCCAGCTTAAGCATGTATTGCAATATGTGTGAACTAAATATCCCTATTTGTTGCATAGTCTTCTTGAAAGGATATATACCAGTGTGCAGAGGGTCCTTCAGAATTTCTAGTGTTAATATGTGGTTACACCCCTTTAGCACCTGATGGATAAATGCATGCACTAGCTATTGGGATTTGAGCACAGGTATATCTTGTCTGGGGGGAACTGACTTGGTGTCACTAACATCCCCAGTGACACCAATACAGTGATCAGTGCTAATAAAAAGCACTTACACTGTACTAGTGGCACTGGGCAGGAAGGGGTTCACAGGTGGGGCGATCAAAGGGTTAACAATGTGCTGTTTTACTAGGGGCTGTGTGTGTGTGCTTCACTTAAGCACACAAAAGAAATGTATAGAGCATCGCCAGTCTACCCAGCTTCTGCATTGGAGGGGGAGAGGACAGC
Organism: Staurois parvus; assembly: GCF_062004578.1. Taxonomy (NCBI): domain Eukaryota; kingdom Metazoa; phylum Chordata; class Amphibia; order Anura; family Ranidae; genus Staurois; species Staurois parvus. Next base: position 8,083,312 of record NW_028318083.1, on the reverse strand, counting down.
GGGCACTGACAGTGGCGGCATCCATCCCTTTCCCCTGGAGAAGTCAGACTGCATAATCCAGTCTGTGCAACAGCAGGGAATCTACATCCAGGAGACTGAAGGGAGGGAAGGTTAGAGGGAGAAGAACTTGTCACAGGGAGGAGGAAAGAGGGATACTTCTAATATACCTAAAGAAGAGAGAAGGATAATCATGATATACTTACTGGAGAGGAGAGGGGGGTTCACGCAGGGGCGGACTGACCATTTAGCCACTCGGGCACGGCCCGAGGGCCCGGGATCAGTAGGGGGCCCCATGAGATGCCCCTGGTACCTTTCATAGGCTTTTTTGGGTGTGGTTTGAGTGTGCGTGAGGACACAGGGGCCCCATGATTTCCTATTGCCTGGGGGCCCCATGAGTTGTTAGTCAGCCCCTGGGTGCAAGTAGCCAGTTTTGCCTAGGACGCCAAATAGTCTAGCACTGACCCTGCTCCCGCGGAGCTATTGTGCTCTCCTGAAGGGGGCATAGGGAGCCATCCCTGCAGGGAGAACACCCAGGGATTATTGCTAGTCTATAGCCTCTGGGAATAACCAAATTAAAAATCCAACATGCTGGTTTCACCCAAACTGATTCCCCCAAACCTCTTCTGGCGGCAGGGTATGATGTGCACAATTGAAGGCATAGCATGCTCTTAATGACTATGCTCAACAAGATCATTGTTATGCATGTGTATCTTAAGGTATACAAAAAGAAAGTATCTTCGATTCCATGAAATTCATGTTTGTAATGGACTAGTAACTTAATTTTTATAAATGGCATAAAGTTGCTGCTGTAATTTCCTATCGAAGAATTTAGTGGTATTTCATGAATAACATCAAGGTGTTTGGGGTCCAGCACATAATGATACTCTTGTAGTTCCACAATTTGTATATGTGATAATGATGGGAACTTCCCTATAATTTCAGGTATCATATTCTGTCCCATAATGGAGACTTTCATGTTGTGAAAACTTCTTTTTATCAGATAAAATCACAAATATGTAAACAGTATATAAACAAGTATTAGCTAACTAAATTTCTGATATTTGATTCGAATTCAAATCAATTTGAATACTTCCAAAAATTCAAATCCATTCGAAAACAAATAGAAACAAAAGTAAACGAACTACGAAAACAAATCATCCAAATTTAACTATTGCAGCAAAACCAAATTGTTAAAACTATCCGAAATGAAACGTAAGTAATTTTTTTGTTCTGCACATATCTACTGTCAATCACAGCCAGTGAGAAGGGAGTGGGGGCGGAACTGAGCTCTGTGTGTCCTATACAGAACAGAACCAGCTTGGGAGCGAGCACGCACAAGTGCCCCCATAGCAAGCAGCTTGCTATGGGGGCACACAGCAGGGGGAGAAGCACCGGCTTCATTGCACAGAGCAGGCAAATATAACATGTTTGTTTTTAAAAAAAATTAAAATGGAGCCTTTACAATCACTTTTAATAACACAATCGGAAAAGGACATAGGCAATCCTCTTGACCCGAAACAGTGGCCTCTGCGATGGGGCACAGCTTTGCAGTTTGCAAATTCTTCATTTGAATTAAGCCAACTACAAGGTACTGCTTGAATGTGACATGGTACCCCACAGACTGGCAAAGTTTACCTAGGGAACCTTACCTCAGACCTGTGTTTCAGGAATTTCAGCATGGTGGGCACACTAATGTACATTTGGTGGGACTACCCTAGAATCAAAAGGTTTTCGAGAAGTGTCTATCAATTAATTTACATTGTACTGGGAAAGAGCATTTTGTAAGAATCCATACAAAGCCCTCCTACACCTTCAACCTTCCGATTGCACTAAAGATTAATTCAAACCTCTGACTTTAATTTTCACAATTGCTACACCAACCCTAGCAAAAGCCTGGAGGTCCATTACTGCAGTCTTAAAGGTTAAGCAAAAAATGGCATGGTGCCTGGTTAATGAGAATTTTGCTTCCATTTTACAAAATAAAAGCGACCCCCCCCAAAAAAAAGCATGGTCCCATGGATGGCACATTACCTTCCAAAAGACTGTAATAATTCATTGATCATCTTGCATTTACCTTGGAGCATAAGGGCTTGACTCCATGGTCTGTGCTGCCCTTATAGGTAAAACTCTATTCCCTTGAGAACACCCCACTCCATCCACCAATCTTCCTGTTCTCTTTCTCATTTCTTTTACATACAAAACCTGACTATGTATAGGCTCTAGGTACAGAGCGCCTCCTCCATCTGTTCAAATATTGACATCAAGGTTTCTCCTGCAGGCACCTCTATAGAACATTCAATGGTTTAAATTACTGGGGCACCTATCAGTTTTCTCATCAACTAGCCCAAAACCTATAACTTGTACCTACAGTATATTTGTGAAGCTTTTAGTAAATTTTCACCTCTCAGGGCCGGTATACACTGGGATCACATGAGAATACCATGTGGTTTGGTGCCCACAAACACTACGTTGGGGTACCATTAAAAATGGCACCCACATGCAAATCATTAGGACAGCTCATTTAACTGCGGTGTGGGAAACACACATGGAACACACTTTTCTCCCACCACATTCAGGTGTGAACTGGCCCTTAAAAGAGAAATTTCAAATTGTTTTTTTTTAAGTCACCGGCTACAAATACAGGTACTTACCAGTGCCTGGAGTCCAACGCTGTCTTCTCGTAGCTGGTTCTACCACTACAGGTCTTCGGTGCTACCATGGTTGATATGGGAGCCAGCTGTGGCTTCCTGAAGAACCATAGTCAGTTCCCTGCTTTGCATGTGCAAGCTTGTGTGCTGTGAATGGTACTGCAGATGTGACTGTAATGTCATCTTAAAGTAACACCAGTAAAGTGCAGCACTCCTAACTTTTTGTGTAGACATTCCTTCTTTGGAATAGAAAGGTTAATGGCCAGGAATGTAATGAGGAGGCCTTTGGCATGGAGATGGTCACAAGATGGTGGAGGGTTAAACCTTTCAGCAGGTGTGTTGTTCTGGTAGAAGCGGGGCAGGGTCTTATTCTGTTGGTGCCATTACCAGCCATACACAAGCCCCCTTACACTCTTGCAATATTGATGGAGACTGTAAAATCAGATCTTAAAGTGGAGCTCCACCCAAAAGGGGAAGTTCCTCTTTAAGCCTTTGTCTCCCACTCCCCATTAAGGATTGGCACCTTTGGGAAGAGGGGGGGGGGGGGGAGCAGGTACCTGAATTTGACAGGTACCCGATCCCACTTTCGCTGCAATCTCCTAGGCCAGGGGTGTCAAACTGGTGGCCCAAGTCCCATCATGCCTCTGCCTTTGGGAGTCATGCTTGTAACTGTCAATCGTGCAATGCCTCATGGGACTTGTAGTGTGGCAACAGTTGGAGGGCCGCCAGTTTGACACCCATGGCCTAGGACGGTGATCGGAAGCAGAAGTTGTCCTCCCCGTAGTCTTCTGGGACACGTGACAGGTCCCAGGAGAATACGGGGCCATTCACAAAGTGCAGCGCTTCTCACGCATGCGCAGTGGGCACTCGGCTGTGAAGCCGCAAGCTGTCACAGCCAGGTATTCACAATGAAGATATCGGCGCCAGGGAGAGAAGACGGCCGGTGACTTATTTTTCTCCAGGTGGAACTCCGCTTTAAGGCCCCATTCAGATATTTGAGATGCAGGAATGCAAACACTCCTGCATTGTGTTACAAGGTATTGTGCGTTGAAATGCTATTATTTCTGAATGGCACCCCAGCACACCTAGCCATCACGCGTGTGTTGCATCACATCACAACGCATGGTAACTTTGGGTCGTGCAATTTGATGTGATTTAGGTTTAGATTTCAAAAGAATGGGTTGCCCTACCATAATGCAAATGTGCAGCAACACAGCTTGTGCATCGCACAGATATGAACCTAGCCTCAGGCTAGGTTCACATATATACGGTGCGGTATATCGCATGTGATTCGCACAGGAACCGCACCACATTCCTGTGCAAATCACATGCGAATTGTGTGCGGTGCAATTGGAGCCATACATTTTGTATGGCTCAAATTACACCATAAATGCACCAAAGAGGCGCAGGAACCTTTTTTGTTAAGCACTAGAATTGGACCACATTAGTATTAACACCCATGCAATCCAATTCTGCACATCGCACCGCGTTTTGCGGACTGATTTGGGGGTTTTAACATACACACCCGCAGCCGTTCGCATGAACGGGGTGCGATTCTGATGCAGTGTAGAATTTGCACAGAAAACGCTGCAAATTCCGCACCACTTCAGTGTGAACCCAGGCTCAATGTTCATTTTTTTTTTTATTTGCAAACATTTTTCATAAAACTTTTTGAACAATTCTACTATTCTTGGTTGCAATACTGGGAACATCTTCTAAAACAAGAGAACCTAAATGTGTATTTCCACTTTTGCAAATTTCAGAAAGCACCCACACTGTCAGTTATGTGATGCCATTCACACAACATACCCAAATGACATTAAACAAAATTATATATTTTTTTTTACCTTTCTAGGTGTTTGTTTGGTGTAGGCCTCTTGCAGACTGCAAGCTACTATGAAAAACTTGAAATGCGAGGAGACTCAATCTATGCAAAGAGGGACACAGTGAGTTTACCCTCATTCACCTACAATGCAGAAATCCAGCTACTAGATATTTGCCCTTCGTTAGGACAGATGTGTTCAAATCTAGTTTACTAAACAATAATAAGATAAGGTATATATCACTTGCCCCCTCTTTTCTATCCATAGCAGAGAAAAACTTCAGCTTTATAATTTTTCCAGACTTGCCTTAACCTAGGGATCAATCCTTTTGTCGCATTTATTAGGTGAATTATCATCGAGCTCTTATATTGTTTCACCGTGAGGTCAGTATTCTGAAACAAACAGACCCAGGGATCCTTCAGTTCGCTAATTCCCGTTATGCAAACTCTTCCTATTCAATTAGTTTAAATAGGAAAAGTTTAAGCCCACACTTACCCTCTGTTGCTGCCTTAACCGAATATAATAAAAACTACTGCCTGACTTTGACTTGGCAAAGGGTCACATGGGTTCTGTTAGGGGATGATGTCCTGAAGCAACCAGAAAATCAGTGACTTAGCACAGATGCCTCCATTTCACAAATGTGAAACTGGCTTCAGATGTGTTCCAATGTGATCACCAAATGAAGGGAGCTGTAGTTATTACAGTTCTAATATCTGATTAAGTTACAGGGGAGCAGGGGCACAACATAGGAAAGGGTTAGTATACAGTTAGGATCCCCTTTAACAAACAGAAACAGTAGTAAGCAGTATTATTTATACATTATATAAGTATACATTATATATACAGTATACATTATATAAGTATACATTATATTATACATTATAAAAGTATACAGTATACATTATATAAGGCTACAAGCATAAGAAAAAGGACAGTCAAGAAAATCAATCAAGGAAAAAAAAAAATCAAAAGGTCAAGTACAGTTAGGAAACGGACAACACTTTGTGCCGTTTCACACTGATGCAGTGCGAATCTGATGCAGTTTGACAGTGCGATTTCTGCAGTGACAGGTGCTAATTGAATGTGATTTCTGAAGGGACTGGGCATAGCAGGAGATGAAATTTGCACCACACCCACACTAAACTTGCACAGGAACCTTTTTTGGACTGGATCAAATTCACACCGTATACAGTGGGGCAAAAAAGTATTTAGTCAGCTACCAATTTTGCAAGTTCTCCCACTTAAAAAGATGAGAGAGGCCTGTAATTGGCATCATAGGTAGACCTCAACTATGATAGACAAAATGAGAAAAAAAATCCAGACAATCACATTGGCTGATTTGGAAAGAATTTACTTGCAAATTATGGTGGAAAATAAGTATTTGGTCACCTACAAACAAGCAAGATTTCTGGCTCTCACAGACCTGTACCTTCTTCTTTAAGAGGCTCCTCTGTCCTGCACTCATTACCTGTATCAATGGCACCTGTTTGAACTTGTTATCAGTATAAATGACACCTGTCCACAACCTCAAACAGTCACACTCCAAACTCCACTATGGTGAAGACCATAGAGCTGTCGAAGGACACCAGAAACAAAATTGTAGACCTGCACCAGGCTGGGAAGACTGAATCTGCAATAGGCAAGCAGCTTGGTGTGAACAAATCAACTGTGGGAGCAATAAGAGAATGGAAGACATACAAGACCACTGATAATCTCCCTTGATCTGGGGCTCCACGCAAAATCTCACCCTGTGGGGTCAAAATGATCACAAGAACAGTGAGCAAAAATCCCAGGACCACACGGGGGGACCTAGTGAATGACCTGCAGAGAGCTGGGACCAATGTAACAAAGGCTACCATCAGTAACACACTACTCCGCCAGGAACTCAGATCCTGCAGTGCCAGACGTGTCCCCCGGCTTAAGCCAGTACATGTCCGGGCCCGTCTAAAGTTTGCTAGAGAACATTTGGATGATCCAGAAGAGGATTGGGAGAATGTCATATGGTTAGATGAAACCAAAATAGAAGTTTGGTAGAAAGACAACTCGTTGTGTTTGGAGGAGAGAGAATGCTGAGTTGCATCCAAAGAACACCATACCTACTGTGAAGCATGGGAGTGGCAACATCATGCTTTGGGGCTGTTTCTCCGCAAAGGGACCAGGACGACTGATCCATGTACAGGACAGAATGATTGGGGCCATGTATCGTGAGATTTTGAGTGCAAACCTCCATCAGCAAGGCATTGAAGATGAAACATGGCTGGGTCTTCCAACATGACTATGATCCCAAACATACCGCCTGGGCAACGAAGGAGTGGCTTCCTAAGAAGCATTTCAAGGTCCTGGAGTGGCCTAGCCAGTCTCCAGATCTCAACCCCATAAAAAACCTTTGGAGGGAGTTGAAAGTCCGTGTTGCCCAGCGACAGCCCCAAAACATCACTGCTCTAGAGGAGATCTGCATGGAGGAATGGGCCAACATACCAGCAACAGTGTGTGCCAACCTTGTGAAGACTTACAGGAAACGTTTGACCTCTGTCATTGCCAACAAAGGATATATAACAAAGTATTGAGATGAACTTTTGATATTGACCAAATACTTATTTTCCACCATAATTTGCAAATAAATTGTTTCCAAATCAGCCAATGTGTTTGTCTGGATTTTTTTTCTCCTTTTGTCTCTCATAGTTGAGGTCTACCTATGATGTCAATTACAGGCCTCTCTCATCTTTTTAAGTGGGGAAACTTGCACAATTGACTAAATACTGACTAAATACATTTTTGCCCCACTGTATATGTGAACAGGCCTCATTGGAAATGATGCTTTTTGACATTACATGCAAATCTATGCTTTCTGAAGGCATCTAATCCGCATAGACTTCGCAACAGTGTGAACCGCATTGACCCCTGGTTCACATATATGCGGCCGTGCAGGCCGTGTTTTGCGAGGGTGCGAGAGCACATTCATTTGAATGGACACCCGTGCCACGCAGGGAGGAAGTCCCTGAACTTCTTCGGAAAACGCAGCCCGCAGGGTAACCTCAGTTCCCAGTACGGTTGTGCTTTCCAGTGTGCCATTAGTACTGGCACCCGTCCGCAGGTCCGCATTCCTCTGTGCAGGTGGTGCGGCTGCATGGATTTTCGTGTGGATCCGCAGCGGCACCACCCACACATATGTGAACCAGGGCTTAGTAGGTATATACTCACCGGCCACTTTATTAGGTGCACCTGTTCAATTGCTTTCACAAAATTGCTAATCATCCAATCACATGGCAGCAACTCAATGTATTTAGGAATCAAGATGTAGTCAAGACAACTTGCTGAAGTTCAGAGTATCAGAATGGGGAAGAAAAGGGATTTAAGTGACTTTGAACATGGCACGGTTGTTGGTGCCAGACAGGCTGGTCTGTGCATTTCAAAAACTGCTGATCTACTGATATTTTCACGCACAACCATCTCTAGGGCTTACAGAGAATGACCTGAAAAAAAAAAAATATCCAGTGAGCGGTAGTTGTGTAGACAAAAATGCCTTGTTGATGTCAGAGGAGAATGGGCAGACTGGTTTGAGATGATAGAAAGGCAACAGTAATTCATGTCAATATGGAGCAAAATCTCTGAGGAATGTTTCCAACACCTTGTTCAATCTGTGCCACAAAGAATGAAGGCAGTTCTGAAGGCAAAAGGGGGTCCAACTAGGTACTAGCAAGATGTACTTAAAATTGGCTGGTGAGTGTATAAAATAATAATAATGGAATATAAACAATACAATGATTAGATATTGAATGTATATAACCTGAAGTCAAATTATCCAGCTCTAATTCAATTATAACCAAGCACTTTGGCTTTTGGCCCAAATCCATCCAGCTTCATAGACCCAGGTGTGACCATGCTGCATCTCTGAATTGTAAACCACATAATCCTAACTGTGAAGAAACATTTCTAGCACATTCAATCACATACACAGCAAAATGAGCTGGAATCATTGGCAGATCACCACTTTTTAACCACCTACAGTCTGTTACCTGCAATAAGGTGTAAACATACTACCAATTTAGTAAACATTACATTTTATTAGCAGTCTTCAAACATAAATCTTCATAGTTATTAATAATCATGAGATAATAAGGCATAGAAAATGCATATTGAATAAAGGATACATATATCAACTTCAATTGTGGAGTCTCTCTTCACAATAACAATGAAAAAAAGAAAAAGTGACATTTGAAACTTTGGCCTCTGTACATAGATCTCCATGCTTGAGTTATTTTCACCCAGACTGCTGAAACTAATATTAAAGTGGAACCTTACCCAGAATAGACCAATTAAAAAAATATATAATGTTCTTTAGTGAGAAACATACATTTCACATTAATAATACTACATGAAATGCTGTAAATTGCCTTCAGCATTGTTCCTGTCTCTTCTTGCTGTGGGCAGCCATTTGTCTGAAACCCACAGCCCTTGAGCAGCAGTAAATCTTTAGGCTGTCAGCAGATTGGCCTCTAGTGGCTCTGATTTTAGGCAGTGTCAAAAACTAGAAAGCAACTGTGCATGTGCAGAGCAGGATCAGCCGTGTATTACTAGATCTTAAAAAGTATAGGCACTTATTTTTAATGTTTTACATAGCTATACCTGCAAAAGGGCCACCCTAAAGTGATCTAACAGGACTACATTTTCTGACTAAAGTTCCACTTTAAAGTGGTTCTAAAGTCAGTTTTTTTTTTACTTTGCCTTCTCTGCATTAAGAAAATAAATCCTCCTGCATGCAGTTCCCCCCACCAGTTCCCCTTATACTTACCTGAGCCTGACCTCTCTACCTCCTTATTGGCTCAGATACAGTAGCAAGAGCCATTGGCTTCCGCTGCTGTCAATCATAGCCAGTGAGAAGGGTGCAGGGCCGATCCTCACTCTGTATGTCTTATAGAGCCTGCACGAGTACCCCATAGCAAGCGGCTTGCTATGGAGGCACTCAGGGGGAGGAGTCAGGAGCGCCATCAAAGGAGGACCCCAGAAGAGGAGGATCAGGGCTGCTCTGAGCAAAAACCACTGCACAGAGCAGGCAAGTATGACATGCTTGTTATTTAAAAAAAAAAATTTAATTGAAACCTTTACAATCACTTTAAACCTTTTTAGCATATACACAGAACTAGATTTGAGGTATCTGCTAAGAAACTGAAATAGAGTTAGCAATTAGCAACTGGATAAAGAGAAAACAGGTGGCGCACACACCTAGTGCATTATCCAAGGTTTATTGTAAAGAGTAAAAAATAATAAACACATACTCACAAACGAAGCATGTATCTAAAAAGCATAGAAAAATGATGATGGCCACAATGGCAGGCAAGGTGTCCTCACTGTCACTGCGGTCAAATGGTTGACGCGTTTCGGGGACAAATCCCTTTCCTCAGAGCTAATGACTAGTCTCTGATGCAGATGTGTAATGAATGGAAAGTGGGAGCCTTGCTGGTGATTTAGTAATTAGCAACAGTTCATCTAAAGAACTGCAGATTTAGCAGGAGTGTAGAAATGTTGTTAGCAATGGTATAATGCTGCACCTGTTGGTACCCAATACAGCTATCTGCAGACAGAAGCAGGAGCGATTCTCAGATGCAGAGCAGGACATTCAAGAATGTCCTATGTAGAAAAGCCCTTATACATATATAGTACCTCTTGAACTGTGAAGTCCCCCATGCTGCCACTGAATATGTCCAGGACTGCTAAGAAAGTGCAAATAAACTTCAACCTAAAGATGTCCTAATCAACCCCTATCAAATGGAAATAAGTCGAAAGTGTTTCTATATAGTGAGCTTTCTTACCAAAACAAGGAAATCATACTGTCCTAGGCACAAGTGAACATTAATATTTCACACTCATTTTATTACCAACAATAGTACTAATCATGATTATTACTGCAAAAAAGTGATATTTCTGTCTCTCTTAGTAGACCCCGTAGGATCTCAGCATTGTTAGCTTGGAGCACGAACAGATTGAAACTGTTAATATAGTTTGGTGGTTCCAGCTTCTACCCTGCTGCTCTTGACACTAGTCCACAATCACTTTATGGTAAAATATCTGTTTGTCAGATATGTCTTTATGGTAAATTGGATATTCCCTACAGATCAATCTTTTTAATAAAATATCAATTACATATTTATATTAACAACAGTTAAAGTTCAAGTTTTGTTAATATTTATTAAGGTAAATTTTCAAAATGTAAGGCAGTGAAAAAAAAAACAAAAAAAAAAAAAACTACAATTTTACTCTCTTCTGGAAAAAACTGATAATTGCATTCATGCACTCTTCTGACAGCCAGCGCTCCTTGAGGCGTTCACACTCTTCAATATTCACAGCATGCAGCTTTTCCTTCTCAGTTGCACGCATTAACTGCTTGGAAAAAGTCAAGGACTGTTGGAAAAAGCAAAGAGGAAAAGACATTTTGTTAGAACATATAGAGCAAATGTATTGACAAAAAACAAGAAGAGAATATAGCCTGACACACACATGTAAAAAGACAGAGATCCTAATGTTCAGCCCACAACATGGCTGCCTCTGTTCTGAGACAGCGTTGGGAAGAGGTTGGTTTTTTTAAAGTCTTCAATTTATATCAAATAATGGCTAAAGCTAAAATCTCTGAAGAAGCATTGGGATTTAAGGGGACTGTGTCTCTGGAAAAGCCCTTCTCCAGCCCACTTATAATTATTTCTCCTGTGCTCCCTCACATCAACTTGTTCCTCCATTGTCAGCGAGAATACCTGGCACTTCCGGGTATGGAGAAGCATGGGTCTCACTCCCTCCTTGTGATAGTGCTCTGGCCTATCAGCCAATTGATAACCCTGAGCACTGGTAAATGGCCAGAGGAGTGACATCACTAATCTCCTGGATTGCCAATCTCAACACTAGCTGCAGAGATGGAGGGAAATGCAAGCAATTTGAATATTGGGGGGGTTGGGGATGCCCTTTCAGGAAAGGCAGTCACATTGGCTTGCATGAGCCGCACCTATTCAAACTGTTTCAGGACTTCTATTAAGTTTTATGACACAGTGCCAATTTATGCAGATATAAAGATGGGAGAAATTCTGTAAAAAAACAAGAACAAAAAATAGAAGACTGAAATGTTGCGTTGTCCATTTAGGCAAAGCATTCCAATCCTGGCCACTATGTTTGTGTTGTATCTCAAAAAGAAAGGAAGTTGTATAGCATAAAATGTGATGGTTAGCATATTCCTCCATCTCTTTTCCAGGAGAATCTCCCACAGAATTGAGCACTGGTTTTAATTCACTGACAACAAATACCAGCAGGCTGAGATTCTTAGTGTTGCTTTGGGTTAAAGCAGAAATCCATTTCACATATAAGATAGAAACCACCATACTATAGAATGGACTTAACCAATTAGTTTGAGCTAATTTAATCTAAAATTACATCTGCCTGCAAACATTGTTACAGCAGCAGGTGAAAACATATACATTATTTACTAATTGTGCTATACTGTATGTCTTTTGCTTGTAAGCTGTATGTGGACAGTTCTATCTGCCCTAACCTGTGACAACTAATGCCTACAGTAAACTAAAATCTGGGCCCCAGAGGATAATACACCATGCAAATACACACTGCGCTTCGAACCAACTTATAAAATGCACCAGGATTTGTCTTTCCTTGTGACAGAAACAATTGAGTACTGTCCGTGATACTTTTTTTATTTGCACTAACGTACAATTTTGAGGACAAGCTTTCAGGGAATGTCTCCTTCTTCAAGGTCCAAGCAGTACTGATCACAGAGTTTTAGCAGAATGTTAGAAGTGATATGATGGATGGAAAAAAAAAAAAGAAAAAAAAAAAAGGAGACTAGAGATAAGATACAGCAAAAGCAAAGTCTGGGGGGGGGGGGGGGGGGGGAAGACAACACCCACAGAGGGAGTCATGCTAGAGGCGACAGTCATAAAACTGTTGGACAGTGACCGCGGAATCCCATGTCCAAACCAAGGCCATCATCTCCTGTGTCAAACAGAATCACCACTCCTAGCTCAAATGTCTTTCCCTCCCGAATGGACTTGAAACCTCCCTTAAGAACTAAAACACTGATGTCTCCCAAAGTGTGGTCTGGTTGTGCAAAATGGTGTCCCACAGGTGTGCAAAAGTCATCTTCTTTATGTACCCTGACCTCTCCTTGTGATCACTTGTTTGCACGCCTTACTGGATGGGATCAATTTACAGTTTGAGGGAGAAGCTAAACATAACCTGTTTTTGTCAGACCAGATACACAGTATAAACAAAGATTTTATTAATGCTTTATTTCTATAGAATATAATTTTGAGGTACACTATATTTCCAAAAGTATTGGGATGCCTGCCAATACACGTACATGAACTTTATTGGCAACCCAGTCTTAGTCCGTAGGGTTCAATATTGAGTTGGCCCACCTTTTGCAACTATAACAGCTTCAACTCTTCTGGGAAGACTGTCCACGAGGTTTAGGATTGTGTCTATGGGAATGTTTGACCATTCTTCCAGAAGTGCATTTGTGAGGTCAGGCATTGATGTGGGACGAGAAGGCCTGGCTCGCAGTCTCCGCTCTAATTCATCCCAAAGGTGTTCTTTCAGGTTGAGGTCAGGACTCTGTACAGTTAGTCAAGTTCCTCCACCCCAAACTCGCTCATCTATGTCTTTATGGACCTTGCTTTGTGCACTGGTGTGCAGTCATGTTGGAATAAGAAGGGGTCCCCCCCAAACTGTTCCCACAAAGTTGGCAGTATGAAATTGTCTGAAATGTGTTGGTATGCTGATACCTTAAGAGTTCCCTTCACTGGAACTAAGGGGCCAAGCCCAACCCCTGAAAAATAACCCCACACCATAATCCACCCTCCACCAAACTTTACAGTTGGCACAGTGCAGTCAGGCAATTACCATTCTCTTAGGCAACCGCTAAACCCAGAACATGTCTCCACTGCTCTAGAGTCCATGCTTTACACCACTACATCTGACCCTTTGCATTGCACTTGCTGATGTAAGGTTTGGATGCAGCTGCTTCGCCATGGTAAACCCATTCCATGAAGCTCTCTACACACGGTTGTGCTAATCTGAAGGCCACACAAAGTTTGGAGGTCTTTAGCTATTGACTCTGCAGACAGTTTGCGACTTTTGCACACTGTGTGCTTCAGCATTCGCTGGCCCCGCTCTCTCATGTTACACGGCCTACCACTTCGTGGCTGAGTTGCTGTTGTTCCCAATTACTCCCACGTTGTTATAATACCACTAACAGTTGACCGTGGAATATTTAGTTGCAAGGAAATTTCACAAATCAACTTATTGCAGAGATGGCAACCTATCACAGTACCACGCTTGAATTCACTGAGCTCCTGAGAGCGACCCATTCTATCACAAATGTTTGTAGAAGTAGTCTGTATGCTTAGGTGCTTGATTTTATACACCCGTGGACATGGAGGTGATTGGAACACCTGAATCCAATGATTTGAAGGGGTGTCCCAATACACTTGGCAATGTAGTGTATATCAGAGGTTGGTCACAGACTTAAATAGGGAATGGGAAGATCTTACATTATCTTGATCCAGATTCAGCAAGACTGTGCTTACTAAGGCCTCATGCCAATGCATTAATGTCAACCATGCAAATGTGCATTAATGAGCATGCAAAACATGGCTTTAGGTGGGTCCAGATGAAAAAAAGAGCCTAAAGCCATGTTTTGGATGCCTGTTAATGTACATTTGCATGTTTGGCATGATTGCTTTCTATTGGCCATAATATTCATTCTGGCCTTATGTTAATATGCATTTACTGTATGTGCATTTGGCTTTTTTGCACAAATGCCCCTCCCCCCGAGCATGTTGGTGGTGCATTTATTTTTCCGCCTCTAAATGCCTATGCGTGCATCGATACATAGGCTACAGAGGGGCAGGAAAAAAACAAAAGGTCAAACGCTTGTAAAAGCTGCGTTTTTGATGTCCTGTGTGCATGAGGCTTTAAACTTCATAGGAGGGAAATGCACACAAGAATTAGAAAGCAGATTGAACATAAAAAGCCAGTAACCATAATGGTCATTTTCAAGCATATGACTTATTTTAGATCTCATTGGTTTGAGATTTGATTTGAAATTGGTCATTTTGGCAAAAAATCTATATTATTATGGAACTGAACTTCCAGGAAAGAGCAATCTTCGTTCCAGATTATTTATCACAGGTCAGTAGTTATTGCTGCCTCCAGATTTGGTGAAACACTTACGTTTTTTGGTAGACTGCTATAACCTTTCAGTCTTTCCCAAACTTCCCTTTGGAAAGAACTGTCTGGAAAGACTTCAGTGACAAGTCCAAGCTGGCACGCTTCATGTGCAGTCAGCACCTTGTTGAAAAGGAGAACTTCGGAAGCCTATTACAGAAATACATATTAGTTTCCTGCAAAATTTCATACGTGCTGTGTATGTATTTAGTCATGAAACGGTTCCTTGGAGGAATTGAGGAAATAGCAACACATTTGTATAATTATCCTTTAAATTACCCCCTTCCTTAATACTGTTCACACTGCTTGAGCCATAAGACAAGCACACAGTGAAAATCCCCTTCATTCCCATGTACAGTCTGTCTATTATGCATCCCAACCGTAGACGGTCTCTCTATGGGAATAAATGGAATTTTTCTGTGCATGAGCAGAAGAAAAAAAGAAACAGCCAGGAGAGTCTGTGGTGGCTCTCTATGGTCTGCACACTGTGGATGTCAAAGAAACATGGTTAACTTAGCATTAGACTTAAAACAGGTACAGGGTATATCCCAAAGGATAACCATACATAAGCATCGTTTAATAAAAAAAAAAAAAAAAAAAAAAAAAAAAAAAAAAGCACCTGGGACAGTACTTACAATGAAACAAAAACTCAATGAATGGAGCAAGGCCTCCACCATACATAGAGCACTGTTAATTGTGGGAACTGATAGTACAGCTGGCTTCCAGTGCCTTGAAAAAGTATTCATACCACTTGCAATTTTCCACATTTTGTCATGTTACAACCAAAAACATAAATTTATTTTATTGAGATTTTATGTGATAGACCAACACAAAGTGGCACATAATTGTGAAGTGAAAGGAAAACGATAAATGGTTTTCAAAATGTTTTACAAATAAATATCTGGGGATCTGAGGGTAGTGAAATGAAGTTTTCAACCTAACAAATCAGGTATCAGCACACACAACACATTGTTCATTGTAAGTACTAGGGCAGCTAAAAAAAAATTACCTAAATTTCAGCTTTAATGGTAGAAAAGACCAGTGAAATTACCATAACACAACTACTGCAAAAATAAACAGACTGTGTGTTTTAAAGCTCATTTCCATATGTCTTATAATAATTATTCCATTATAATAAGTAAAAGATAATGGACCCAACCCACCAAATCAGCACATAGACCATTATATACACAGGGATGTTGGATATAGTTTTAACATAAACACTTTGAATGACAATTGTGCAGTCATACAACACTGTACACATATGAATTTTTTTTGAGACAGATAAAACTTTATTTTGGTGGTATTTATTCACTTTATTTTGAAACTTTATTTTGGTGGTATTTATTCACTTTATTTTGAAACTTTATTTTGGTGGTATTTATTCACTTTATTTTGAAACTTTATTTTGGTGGTATTTAGTGACACTGTACTACTTGTGGGGGGTGAAGATTTTTTTTTTTTCTTTTTCACACCCATTGCTTTTACACCCATAAAGGCTGTAAAAGCAATAATTTCTCCTTCTCTCTGGTTGCATTCCTGCAGCCATTGAGAAATACTGTGCGAGCTGTGATTGGTCACAGCTTGTCACATGGTACAAGGCTGTTGTGAATAGCCTTGTACTATGTGACCTCTGTGATCATTCACAGATTTCACAAGTAGTAAGCAATGATGTCAGGAAGTGACATCTTGTTTACTACTATTCATGTGATCACTGATTGGCCAATCAGTGATCACATGAATCGGGACCTCACACAGGAGGTCCCGTACAGTGATCGCGGTGCTGCACGCTCCCAGGGAGCATGCACAGGAAATGGATGCAGGGGGACTTTTTGAAATGTCCACCCTCATTGGCAGCGCTCCCATCTGGCCGTTTATCGACATGGGCCGGATGGGAAGAGGTTAAAACCGGCAACATTAAATAATATAAAAAAAGTTAACCTTTTTTTCTTTTACTTTCAGATTTGGCGACTCCTCTGTAAAAGATGATTACGATTAGCTACACCTGACATCTAAAGTTAACTACAATATATTTTTTTTTTGATGTTGCTGTAACACTCAGAACGCGCAGAAAGAGCAGCTGACAGCAGCTTAGGACCACACAAACTGGAACCTCAGCAGTCAAATTGATCAGGTCTTGGAATTTAGAACGGTGGACATTTGTGCTTGGGGGAGGTACCCTAGGATGTAGGACATTTTACAAACATGCATGGTAAAAGTGTGTGTGATATTCTAAATCATAGTTTTATTCAGACAAATAATCCCACTTCATTGTTACCTTGCTTAGACCCATAATACGAGGGAATGTGTATGAGGAACAACCCTCTGGACTTTGCCCTAACTGGCTGAAAGGAGTGTGGAAGGTAGCCTGTGAAAAGGAAGAATGCAAGAATGATTGTTAGCATGACATATAATTTTAGCAATCACCAGCACTCTGAACAAACATGCTTTCAGGCTTCAGCTGGCCATACAACACTGACTGAATTTTAGGAGGTTTCTGATGAACTGGTCAAATTTCAAGCAATGGGTGGCGCTGTCCACTCCACTGCCCAACATCCCTTGATTCAAAAATCGAAGGAGCTAGGCTGACAATTTTTGGCTGAAAAGTTTCTGCAAGCAATCAGTTTTGCTGAGCCTACCGTGTTCTGACAATTGCCAATGCTCCGATAGCAATAGGGGATTTGTCTATCCACACTGCTAGAATTTATTACAGGTACTGTACAGCGCCGTCAATTTACACAGCACTTTACATATATATTGTACATTGACATCAGTCCCTAACCCTCAAGGGGCGTACAATCTAATGTCCCTAACTCACATTCATACATACACATACTAGGGCCAATTTGGACAGGATCCAATTAACCTACCAGCATATCTTTGGAGTGTGGGAGGAACCCGGAGTACCCGGAGGAAACTCACACAGGCACAGGGAGAACATGCAAACTCCAGGCAGGTGGTGCCGTGGTTGGGATTCGAACCAACGACCCTAGTACTGCCAGGCGGAAGTGCTAACCATTTAGCCACTGTGTTACCTGCATGGATGGGAGAATCTGTTCGTGTACAGCCTGCTTTAGCACACAGAGCTGAACGTTGTGAAAAATACCAAATGCACCATAATAGACAAAAAGAACACAAAATGTCTTATAAACAAACACAGTTAAACACTTACCCTGTCTGTGGCATAGACCACATCAAAGAGCCCTAATATGGTGACGGAGATGCCAACTGCAGGTCCGTTAACAACCGCAATAAGAGGCTTTGGAAAATCAATGAATTTACTGACAAATGCTCTGGAAAGGACAAAAAAAAAATATAACTTAATCTTTTCCTTTTTATACTAATCTTTTTTATTTTTGGAACAAGGCAGAAAGAAAATACATGTTAAAACAGAACTAGATGACTATGGCATCTAGAGTCTTTGGTTAACCCATTACAGCTTGCCTGTGAGAAGGGTCCATGCTGCGCTTCACTAAAGGCCACCAAGTTGCAGACTCTGCAGCCATGTATCCCATTTGCATGCAAAGGAATGAGCTAGTAGATTGGTAAACAGAACCATGTTGTGGTAATCTGGCAAAAGGTATTTTCAGGTGCTTACACTATTGAATTTGACTTTTCAAATCACAAAAAATAGCTTGTAAGCATAGTTGGCCTTATAAGTTTATTTTATTAAATATGTAATTGGATGGTTCTTTAAATGTACATGGACACCTTTGGTAATTTGACCCCAATTGTTGTCAGAGGACCTTTAACAGATTTGACCATGCACACATGGCTAGATGTGAAAGATCCAAACATTGAGAAAATCATGCATTTTAATATACGCTGATCAGCGTAAACTATACCCACCATATAGTGAGTAGATCCCCCTTTTTCCACCAATACAGCTCTGATCCATTGAGGTGTGGACGCCACTATACTTCTGAAGGTATGTTGTGGCATATGGCAACAATCAGTAGCAGATCCTTTTTGTCCTGTAAGCTGCAAGGATGGGTTTACATGAATCAGACTTGTTTTTCTAGCACATCCCACAGATGCTTGACTGGATTGAGGTCTGGAGAATTTGGAAGCCAAGTCAATACCTCAAACTCGTTGTGTTCCTCTAACCATTCTTGAACCATTTTTGCAGTGGGGCAGGGCGCATTATCCTGCTGATCAGGCCACCTTCTTCCATTGCACCATGGTTCAGTTTTGATGCTCATGCGCCCATTGTAGATGCTTTTGGCCATGGACACGGGTCAGTATTGGCACCCTAACCAGTCTCCAGCTACACAGCCCCAGTGACTGACAGTCAAAGCTCTTTGCTCACAGTGGTGGTGAGAACTCATTCTGAGTCATTTGATCGCAGAGTTCTCACACTTAAAGCTGGCAGGGGTCAGACGCAGTACCAGACTGATACTGCATCCACCTAGGTAAGTATAATTGGGGAATTCCCCCCCCCCCCCCCATACTTCTCTTTCAGATTATCAGTGGTTACAAAGTTATGACTGCTTGGTGTACACACTTGTATGACAATGACATACAAACACAGATGTAGTCATTTTACAAGTGATTTTATCCTCCTGCCTGTCAGCTGATCAACTATTAAACCTGCTAGTGAATTATTCTGTAACCAATACACAGTCTGCCACTTGAACTGGCAACAGAACAACTTCTAATCAGTATCATGACATCACAATATCTCCCCAAAAAAGTCAGAAAAGGAGATATCTGCTGTTCTTTGAAAAACACGTCACTGAACTGCAAGGACTCCCCATAATATTACGCCAAGAATGAGAGTTCGTTGAAAACGCTATTTTGCATAATGGCCTTTTCTTCAGACCACAGCAATATAAAATAAACATGTTTTTAAAGAGTCCTTGGTCCCATGTATATTTTTCTGGCCAAGAAAATGCCCAAGAGAGGAATCTACTGTAGCTTTGGACAGTAGGTACACTTTAAAGTGACAATACATTACAAACAGAACTGTGTAGGTTACCTATAGACACTAATCAGCTTTTTGATGCTACCACACTATACAAGTATATGATATATTATTGCATTGTTGTAATTGATTATTTTTAAAGCTGAACTCCAACCTTACCATCAGTCTCAGTTGTACAGGCTCCTCTCTTGTACTGAAATTGCAAACTTTGAGTTCGCTCAGCTTCTCACAGTGTGCATCGGAAGTTGCAACAAGTCAGATAAAGCCTGCCTCATTCCTTGACTGGAGGACTTTCAATACCATCTAGTGGTTTCCTCCCCAGCCTAACTGTCCCTGGTCCACCTGTTTCATTTATTAGACTTCTATCTAGGACCGCCCACTACACCAAACTGACATCCACTTGTCAAGGCATTTTGAAGGCTCACCATCACATGTGGGTCTTGCCTAGGGTGGTCTGCATGCAAATGCATAAATGAGCACTCAAAAGAAGTGATCCAGTAGCACATAAATATACAAGTGAAAAAAAAGGCAGGACTACGACACCCTGTGCTTGCAGGAAGTGAGATGGATAACAATGTCACGTTCCTGATGTAGAAGCCTGAAGAGTTGGTCTGAGTACGGAGTAGTGATAGGAGGGGGAAGCTCCTCTGTTACCCTAAGTACCATTATTTTTGGATTCCTACTATTTCATGAATCATTGTCGATCTTTTAGGAATAGGCAATTATAAAGATTGGGAGATGATTGACACTGGCACTGATTGATCCGTCAACCCACCGGGAGATATTGATTGAGCCTTTTTAGCCAACCATGAGAGTGGGGGGCAACATTTGCTGGTGAGTGTACACCCAATAGGGGGAACAGCATTTTCTTTCTTCAGTTTGAAGATTTTGTAGAATCTTTTGATGGATAAAAAAGTAGCTTTTGGACTTTCTTTGGCCTATACACTCATTTTTCACGGTTTATGTTCACTATTTTTCACATATATTTATGCGCTACTGGATCACTTCTTTTGAGTGCCTCATTTATGTGTTTTGTTTGATATTTTTGAAGTAGCAGCATTTTGGTATTTATCCATTTATGTGTGTGTTTATATATATATTTGATTTGTTTTTCACACATTCAGCACAGTTCGCACACATTCTTTTGCATGCCTAGGATTACCTACTCCTCCAGATTGACCCCTACCCTCAAGGGCATTTTGATGCCGGAGGTCCCATAATGGGAGTGCTAGACAGAATGCTGTGTTTTTGGGAAGCTTTCTGTTGCGCCCTGCTGGCCCTTCTCACCAGCCATGATCTGCACACGTTGTACAGAGACCCTGAGATAAAGTCACTGGGTCTAAAATGAGGTATGCATCGACAATGGAAAGCTTTTTTTTTTTCCCAAACATCTCACTAGCATGCTATTGGGAGGGGGGGGGGGCATGTATCAGGCAGGTATCAGGGAAGACAAAATAGGTGCATAATTAAAGTGTTACTAAACCCACAACAGTAAAATCAGTCTGTATATGCAGTAAAGCATGCTTGTTATACTCGCTTTGGAACCTAAAGGGCTAATCCTCTGCATTGCGTAAAAATGTTGTTTGATCCTGACTTTTCTGAACCGTCCATTCTTCCAATGCCCCCCTCTTATCTCCTAATAAGACATATGGCGTGGAGTCACTCTGCACATGCTCAGTTGGGTATGTGTTGCTAGAGGGCTTTTGTTTTCTTCGGAGAGTGCATGTGATCAGCACAGGGCCAATCAGCACTGTCTAGACAGAGGTCAGGGGTTCTGCATCCTCCCAGAGCAGAATGAAAACTCCTAGTACAAGCTCTAACATGTGTTCTGCTGGACACTGATAGAAGTCAAAAGACTGCTAGATCCTGCTAATGAGAAAAGGTATTTAGAAGTTTATATTTACTAAAATAATTGCATTTCAATATTCAGTGTACTCTGGGAGACCAGATATAGTGAATGCATTGTTTAAATTAGATTTAAACAATCATTTTGCAACTAAAACAAAGGTGGGCAATTTTATTATAGAAACCAGAGTGTGGCCAGTCCAATCTAGGAGTCAGCAGGTGTGGTTAACGAGCCAGAGAACAGGGTCAAAGCACAAGAAAGCTGGGTGCTACATTCAGTTTTGCAACAGTATACTGGCTAAAAAGCTTCTTAGATATGTCTAACTAAGCAATTATTGTATTTCTTTTATGCTCTAATCTATTTGTATAAACATATCAAAGATACTCATTGTTTACACACTCTAAAATCACTGCAGAGTCACTCGCCATCTGTTCTTTGCCTTCTGGTGGAATGTTTGTGAAATTATTCAAGTCATTTCCGCTGCAATAATAATCACCATGTCCTAAAAGAAAAATTATAAAAAACATGATAAAAGAGCCTGAAACAAAAAATGTTACGCATTGCCAGTTTAATGACTTCAGCCGCGAGAAAGGTGGGCATGTGTGTCTGATCCCTGCAGTCTTCCTGTCTTCATATGAATCCGATCTTCTGTGCTGGCTGTGCATTGTTCACTACATAGCTACAGAAGTGTACACTGCCCTTATGTATGAACCCCAAGAGCTGGGAGCGTTTCACAGAAGCTCCTTCTGAATACCTACTGCATTATGTCCTTCTATTCAGCATGAAGGAAGCAGGGTGTATTTTTAAGTGTATATGATTTATAATATACAACTGTGCACGTTATTTTGGGGGGTTAAAATATTTGTAGTGTATTTCCAAAAGTCACACTTGTCTAGTTTTTTTAAATTTCATAAATGCACTGTGTATTGTTTCTGAGTGCCACTTGTTATGTGAAGGTAGCTCATTGGCAGTGAAAAGGTGTGCATCTCTGCTTAGCAGTACAACAGTAGACATTAATAATGGCACAAAGATCTAGTTAATAAAAGTCTACTATAATTATTAATCAATTGCAATCACAAATTACTTCTTTAGAGTTTTATGTATTTTCAAGGTTAATAGGATGATCGTGCTAGGCTTGTTTTACAATTAGTATTAACAGGGGTTTAATTACAGAAACTGCAGATGCTCCTGGGATCATAACGTTAGGGAATATAATCATAGCTAGGGCTCCTCTTAAAAGGCATCTATGTATGCCCATTTTATTCAGTACAGAACAAAGCAACTTTAACTTAAAATCTACTAAGCATGATTGTAACTAAGGAAAGTGGTTATGGTGTCTGCGCTTATCTTTTCAGTGCTTCCCTGCCATCCAACCCATCAACTAGGGTTATGAGGATTTAAGAAGCAGGACATGTTCACCAGTGTTACTGAAATTAGCATGTAAAGGACTGTCGGGGATTTCTGCATGTGCATTTTGCACATATACCGTAGGTAATGTGAAATTTAGCCAACACTCTCAGGGAAAATATGGAAATCTTTACATTAAAGAGTTTTGTTTATTACAGGTACTTGTATAGCACTGTCAATTTATGCATCTCTCGCTCTCTATATATATATATTACATTTACATCAGTCCCTGCCCTCAAGGAGCTTAAAATCTAAGGTCCCAACTCAAAATCATACATACACATAACTAGGGCCAATTTAGATGGGAGCCAATTAACCTACCAGCATGTCTTTAGAGTGTGGAAGGAAACCCATGCAGGCACAAGAGAACATGCAATCTACCAGCAGGTAATGTCGTTGCTGGGATTCGAACCAATGAACCCACTGCTGTTAGGTGGAAGTGCTAACCATAAAATGGATTTTTTTGTGGTTTTTAAAACTTGTGTATGTATTATATACAATTTTTGATTTACCAATGAAAACATTTTTAATACATGACAAAGAAATCCCAGAGCACTATAAGTCTGCTTAGGGACAGCAAAGCAAAGAGTGAATGTTTTGAGTCTTAGTTTGTCTGATTGAAACTTCAGATTGAGCCCGCGCTTTGGGAAAGCAGGAAAAAAAAAAAAAAAAAAAAAGGTTGAAAATTATACATTTAGAAGCAAGGAAGTCATCATCCAGCCTATACAGGTGAAACGCGAAAAATTAGAATATCGTGCAAAAGTTCATTTATTTCAGTAATGCAACTTAAAAGGTGAAACTAATATATGAGATATACTCATTATATGCAAAGCAAGATAGTTCAAGCCGTGATTTGTCATAATTGTGATGATTATGGCTTACAGCTCATGAAAACCCCAAATCCACAATCTCAGAAAATTAGAATATTGTGAAAAGGTGCAATATTCTAGGCTCAAAGTGTCCCACTCTAATCAGCTAATTAAGCCATAACACCTGCAAAGGGTTCCTGAGCCTTTACATTGTCTCTCAGTCTGGTTCAGTAGGAATCACAATCATGGGAAAGACTGCTGATCTGACACTTGTGCAGAAAACCATCATTGGCACCCTCCATAAGAAGGGAAAGCCTCAAAAGGTAATTGCAAAAGACGTTGGATGTTCCCAAAGTGCTGTATCAAAGCACATTAATAGAAAGTTATGTGGAAGGGAAAAGTGTGGAAGAAAAAGGTGCACAAGCAGCAGGGATGACCGCAGCCTGGAGAGGATTGTCAGGAAAAGGCCATTCAAAAGTGTTGGGGACTTTCACAAGGAGTGGACTGAGGCTGGAGTCAGTGCATCAAGAGCCACCACACACACACACAGACGGATCCTGGACATGGGCTTCAAATGTCGTATTCCTCTTGTCAAGCCACTCCTGAACAACAAAGAACGTCAGAAGCGTCTTACCTGGGCTAAAGAAAAACAGACCTTATCTGTTGCTCAGTGGTCCAAAGTCCTCTTTTCTGATGAGAGCAACTTTTGCATCTCATTTGGAAACCAAGGACCCAGAGTATGGAGGAAGAATGGAGAGGCGCACACTGCAAGATGCTTGAAGTCCAGTGTGAAGTTTCCACAGTCTGTGTTGATTTGGGGAGCCATGTTATCTGCTGGTGTTGGTCCACTGTGCTTCATTAAGTAAGGTTCAACGCAGCCGTCTACCGGGAGATTTTGGAGCACTTCATGCTTCCTTCCGCAGACGAGCTTTATGGGGATGCTGGCTTCATTTTCCAGCAGGACTTGGCACCTGCCCACACTGCCAAAAGCACCAAAACTTGGTTCAATGACCGTGAGATTACTGTGCTTGATTGGTCAGCAAACTCACCTGACCTGAACCCCATAGAGAATCTATGGGGCATTGCCAAGAGAAAGATGAGAGACATGAGACCGAACAATGCAGAAGAGCTGAAGACCGCTATTGAAGCATCCTGGTCTTCCAGAACACCTCAGCAGTGCCACAGGCTGATAGCTTCCATGCCACACCACATTGAAGCAGTAATTGCTGCAAAAGGGGCCCAAACCAAGTGCTGAGTACATATGCATGCTTATACTTTTCAGAGGTCCGATATTGTTCTATGTACAATCCTTGTTTTATATATTGCATGTAATATTCTAATTTTCTGAGATTGTGGATTTGGGGTTTTCATGAGCTGTAAGCCATAATCATCACAATTATAACAAATCACGGCTTGAGCTATCTTGCTTTGCATGTAATGAGTCTCTCATATATTAGTTTCACCTTTTAAGTTGCATTAAATGAACTTTTGCACGATATTCTAATTTTTCGAGTTTCACCTGTATGTATAAGAACTACCACTAATGGGATATGTAAAAATAGAAAGGAGTAAGATAATAATTTAATTTCTCTAATAGGATTGTACTCTATTTTAAATCCAAACTGAACATTCCAATTTTTATGTATGCACAAAAATGTGTAACACAAAGGTCAGCAAACTGAAATGTATGCAGTACAAATATGTAAAACTTCAATGAATATAATACCAGTCAAGACTGTAATAACAGAGTCATCCTTTGCAGCTTCATCTAAGGCCAGACCAATTTCTTTATACATCTGCAAAAAAATGAACAAAAATCATTAAAAACTGAACACATACTGCACCTGGGCATATATGAAATAGTTTATACATTTGCCCAGTAAGTTTGAAGTGGTGGTCCATCATTCTGCATCAGCCATGACAAATCAGGGACATGGGGTGGGTCTTTGTGTAATCGGCACATTCATGAAATCTCAGGTGGTATTTCATATGTGCTGACACAAATTAAGTCCTGAAAGCAGTGAAAACTGGCTTTGGAAGATTCAGACCAAATCTAACGTCAGTAATGTCTACATTTTACAAGCTTAGGCAATAAGAAACTGTTAAGTGTAACATTCACTATCCACAGCAACCAATCTACATCCATCTTATAGGGGTATGTCTTCAGTAAAATCATTGATTGCTATATGTTAATGCAGCTGACACTCTGCTCTGTGGACTGTACATTAAATAAGCCTGATAAACAGATGTTTTACTGAGAATAACAGGCAGCTAGACAGACACTATCCAGCCCCACCAGTATCTACCATTATTACCTCTCCGGCATGCCTGATAGGAGTTAGCATTGCATGTGTTGGGAAACTATGCTCCTATTAAGACTGAACCACATTGCACAAAAAATAAAAAAACAAAACACAGGCAGAGTACACGTATTAAGACTATGTAATTGCACAGGACAGCTGGCAAAGTGCAGTGTGTCAGGAATTAGCATCCCCTTATGTTTAGGTCAGTGTGCTACCTTTGCTTAGCATGCCCCTTTACATTGGTGGTTAGCTTGACCCTTGATTGGTGGTCATTACTTAGTGGCCCCTCTTACATTGGTGATACATTCTCATCATGCACCTTCATATTAGTGGTTAGTGCTTAGTGTTTCTCCTCACACTTGTCATCAGGGCATCCCATGCTCAGTGTGCCCTCCCCCCCATACACTGTTCAATGAGCCCTCCCTGCCATATACTGGTGCTCAATGTGTCCCCCCCCCCCCCCATACACTGGTGGCTCAGTGTGCCCCACAACCTGCACTGGTGGTCAGTGTGCCCCCTATTCCATGGTGGTCAGTGTGCCCCCTATTCCATGGTGGTCAGTGTGCCCCCTATTCCATGGTGGTCAGTGTGCCCCCTATTCCATGGTGGTCAGTGTGCCCCCTATTCCATGGTGGTCAGTGTGCCCCCTGACAGTGTGGTCAGTGTAGTGTCACCGTTTACATGGTGGTCAGTATGTTCCCTTACAAGGTGGCAAGTATGCCCAAGCTGGTCCATACAACATCCCTTAGAAAACAAGAAGGACATCTACCAAAGGATGTCAGGAAGTATTCAGCAGATACAGTGTTCAAGAGCATTTTAATTTGTGCTGTCCCAAATCTTCCCCCAAAACCTTTCACACACAAAACAAACATGTGAAAGCTGTGTATGCAGGTGCTGGTAGGGCTTCTGCATTTTCTGCCTTTGTGAATTTGATCGAAGTAAAAAAAAACAAAAAAAAAACGCCACCATCCTCTAGAAGTGATAGGGTTCAATATAGGGGCATCTTCAAGGTTTAAAACCACAGTTATTAAACTCACTAAAGTGTATGTAGCAAACATACACTTCAGACATATAATAAAAATGTCTCAGAATTCTACTTGAGCATCACACTTTGTTTATGTGATCCATGTACGGGCCCAGTGTTGCCAGTGAATATGAAATACATCACCATATATTAGAAATGACCGGTGGGTCAAACAAGTGAAGTCTAGGAAATGTTTGATTAATTAAACTTAAAATAAGGAGGTCACCTCTGACTTACTCAATTGCCAGAAATTTCAGTCTCATTGTGCTTTTATGCATCAATGGATCCTGTACAATTACCAAGTATGCCCTTGGGCTAATAATTTATACGGAATGAAATAAGATAATGAAATATGTGACTGATCAGTGTAAACTATCCCTCCACTTTTATAGTTTTCTTTTTTATTGCTTAACATTATTATGAAGTACCATTTTTCACTTTTAACCCCATACCTTCCAAGACAGGACAGGCTGATTGTTCACAACTGTTTAGGGTCAAAGCAAACTACTAATATTAATTACATAATTTTAAAAGGCGTTTACCTACATTTTTTATCATAGGGATTACCTGCAAGGTGATTGCATTTTTCTTTTCTGGTCTGTTCAGGAAGATCTTTGTTATATTATCTTCAGAAAACACCTCTAAAGTCTCATATTTCTTGTCAGCACTTGACGTTGATTGTTTGGTAGGAGATTCAGCGGAGATCAGACTAGAAACAAGTTCTATGTAGGACTGTCTGGCTTTTTCCTGAAAATATACACAAAAAAAAAAAAAAGCAGAAAATGCTTATTTCATGGCACTGTACCACAGACAAGATCTGCTACTCGATCTACATACATTAGTTCTCTGCAGCATTTTGACCTTGCTATCAAAGAGATCAGCACTGCTATTCTGACAGAAAATTGATGGTTCCAAGAGTGGATGACTTGCAAACTGCCAGGACCATCCACAGCCGACCCTTTTCCTAGCCCCTTTGTCATCAATGTGCTTCTGCTGTGAGTCGATAAAACTCAGTAAGGTTTGACAGTAAGGCCCCTTTCACA
Organism: Staurois parvus; assembly: GCF_062004578.1. Taxonomy (NCBI): domain Eukaryota; kingdom Metazoa; phylum Chordata; class Amphibia; order Anura; family Ranidae; genus Staurois; species Staurois parvus. Next base: position 8,055,264 of record NW_028318083.1, on the reverse strand, counting down.
CGAACATTCTGATTGGGTCAGCCTGCCCATTTTTCAGGCAGACTCAATCAGAAACTCTATTCTTCTCTATGGAGCAGCGGGTGTAAATGGACATGTGTCCGTTTTTACCCGCCGACATCCAATCCTTCAAAAAAGGAATGGATGGGGATCCGTTCCCCTTCCGTCCGTCGGATCAGATGGTAGGTGAATGGAAACGGACAGGCGGTCCATTTCCATCCAACCGCCCATAGAGGACAGCGGGCTGTGTCCGTTCTGCATAAGCGGAACAGACACTGACCTGTCAGCTGGTGTCAACAAAGATCCTCCGCTGAGCAAGCGGATCCACTGGACGGGTCTGCCCCATGTGAAAGGAACCTAAAACCTAATGTATTTTAACCAGTTGTGAAAGTTATGTGTGCATTTGCTGGCAATTCCCAGCTGTCAAAATGATATGCAGGCATTGCTATGCAACTACAGTGTCTATTACAGCCACTGATGTAAAGAACTAACCTTATTGTTCTGATGCAAGATACAAAACGTAACATCATTGTTACTTTTCTATAAACTTTGTTACATTTAGCTGCAGATCAAAAAGGTATGAGCAGCAGTCAGCTGAGATCTACATATGATAACAGTTAAAGAATATGTAAACCCAAGAACAAAGCATTATAGATTGATAAATATTGCAACTTACTGGTCCCTAGATGTGGTGGCTGCATTGGTTTTCTTTTTTCAGGCTAAGCACACTTTCAGCAAGTATAGAAAACACAAGCTGATCTGGAAAATATCCTTTAAGAAAAACCAAAGCTTTCTTTATGTGATATTGTCATGCAAAAGTGATTTTATCTTTTATGCAGTCCACAGACAACTATGTAAGAGAACCTGCACTTTTTTCCACTTTGATCAGTGTTGATTAAGTTCACTTTTCACCAAAGAATAATAAATGCAGGTTTATTTGCAGGTAAAAAAAAATGTGCATTTATTATTTTTTTTTGTTGTAGGAGTCTGTAAATCATTGCACCAGTGATTAGCAGATTGCTTGTACCTAGTATGGGCAAACCGATACCGGCAGAAAAAAAAAAAAAAAAATCAATGAACTACCACAGCGCTCACAGAGCTATGGTAGTTCATTGAGAGCTACAAGCCAACAGCAGCTAAGGCTGTTGGGGCTTGCAGTTTCTCACTCACTGTTTTTTTTTTTTATAGATTTTAATCTTCTTCCCACTCTGTCAAAATGGGTGTATGTGAGGGGAGCTGAGGCCAGTCATTTCATAACATGTTACACCCTGAATATTGGTGTAACATGTTATGAAAGGTGAACTTTTACGTAAAAAAAAAAAAAACACAAAAAACACCTGGTGTTCACATATATAAAAAGTATTAGTATTTAGTATACATTTTATTCTACCACTTATTCTATTTATAAATGACACTAAAATTATAATTAATTTACAAAGCATTGCAAAGTTACCAAAATGACCTTTTTTTTTTTTTTTTTTAGGCCCCTTTCACATAGCAGATCCGATTAGGTCTGCCTGTAAGTTTTTCACTGGACCTGATCGGATGGTCCATTCACCCCTATGGACAGGCGGGTGTAAACAGAATTGTGTGTTTACACCCGCCTACCTCCGTGTCCGATATAGGGATGTGTCTTCTTCCATCTGGGCAGATTGGATCAGAGAGTAGTCGGGTGTAAAATGGACAGCAGAGTTAATTTACACCTGATGCCCATACAATGAGCTCTGTGTGTGTCTGCTCTGCATAAAAAAAAAAACAAAATAACCAAACAGAATACAAAATGAACAAACTTTTTGAAATTTAATGGTTGTAAAAACAGAACTAAACTAAAAAAAAAAATTAGCAAGATATGCTCAGTCAAAGTATCTATATTCTCACCCTATGATACTGTAATGGCCTGGACAAAAAACAGGTTTTCCCATTTTCTTCTCTAATTATATGAGGAGTGTGGATTGCTCTGGTCCACAGGGGCTGTACAGATGTAAGAGCTGAAGTTGATTTACTATGTACGGGCTTTCATGGTTGACCTTGTTAGAATTTTCTACTTACAGTAGCCACAAATTACCATCAATAAACAGGAAGCAGGACCATCCATATCAGGTTAGAGACAGCAATACAAAATTGGTAGATGTTGGGCTTTAAATGATGAACATGTTAGTAAACGGTGCAAAGAGCCTATGTACACCCAATAAAGACCATCTATAGATTATTGTATTATGGCATATTTCTGTAAGGGGAGATTGCATTTACTAGCACAGCACAAAATGGTGGGCTAACTGGAAAAAAACATATAGTCACATACTGTGTTTCTGCAGCAAGGAATGCCTTTTCTTCTACCCCTGTGACATCACCTTACAGCAGCGGCAGCCTGGAGGGGGAATCTGCAGGGCATAGCTACAGTAATAAATATTCTATTAGCCTTCTGCCTACAGGGCAGGCTTATGCTGTAAACAGTCTATATGCAAAGACAGAGAGAGCACTGGCTTACCAATAATGTTTGCTTGCTCTTGTCTACAATAATACTAGGTGAAAGGCTGTGCTGTGAAGGGTGACAAAGCAGAAGTGATCTTTTCTATAAATATCAGGACACATAATGCTATGTTGAGTGTTTACTTATCAGGGCAGCCTGATGAAAAAAAATAAAGGAGGCACACCAAAGAGTAAGAGAGGAGCAGTGATCCACTTTGTCAATGCTGGGACACACAATGGCCTACTGTCTATTTTCACATCAGCCTGCTCTTGACTCTCCAATACTAAAAGAAGAAAATGAAAATAAACAGACATGTCAATGTGCGTCCCCGTTATGACAGAGGAGACTGTTCAGAGCACCTTTATCACTTAGTATTAGGGCAGAAGAGCAGGCGGATATAAAAATGTAAATGTTATGAGGCACACACGTTTGGGGCTGGGTACAGCTGGCAAGCAGTATGAATAGCTGGGTGGAGACAGGCAAGAACCTCTCTAGTTTTATTAAAAATGCCCACATTTTTGAAACCATGCCTGAAATATATGGCTTTGGGACTGGTCACTGTGCATAAAGCCATCTGTAAAAGAGGCATTCTTCCCACTGGCAACCAGATGCAAGAATCCTTCTTCCCACTGGCCCCCAGATGCAAGAATCCTTCTTCCCACTGGCCCCCAGATGCAAGAATCCTTCTTCCCACTGGCCCCCAGATGCAAGAATCCTTCTTCCCACTGGCCCCCAGATGCAAGAATCCTTCTTCCCACTGGCCTCCAGATGCAAGAATCCTTCTTCCCACTGGCCTCCAAAATGCAAGAATCCTTCTTCCCACTGGCCCCCGAAATGCAAGAATCCTTCTTCCCACTGGCCTGCAGATGCAAGAATCCTTCTTCCCACTGGCCTCCAAAATGCAAGAATCCTTCTTCCCACTGGCCCCCGAAATGCAAGAATCCTTCTTCCCACTGGCCCCCAAAATGCAAGAATCCTTCTTCCCACTGGCCTCCAAAATGCAAGAATCCTTCTTCCCACTGGCCCCCAAAATGCAAGAATCCTTCTTCCCACTGGCCCCCAAAATGCAAGAATCCTTCTTCCCACTGGCCCCCAAAATGCAAGAATCCTTCTTCCCACTGGCCTGCAGATGCAAGAATCCTTCTTCCCACTGGCCTCCAAAATGCAAGAATCCTTCTTCCCACTGGCCCCCAAAATGCAAGAATCCTTCTTCCCACTGGCCCCCAAAATGCAAGAATCCTTCTTCCCACTGGCCTCCAAAATGCAAGAATCCTTCCCACTGGCCCCCGAAATGCAAGAATCCTTCCCACTGGCCCCCAAAATGCAAGAATCCTTCTTCCCACTGGCCCCCAAAATGCAAGAATCCTTCCCACTGGCCCCCAAATGCAAGAATCCTACTTCCTTCAATACAAGAATAATTCTTCCCAATGACCCCTAATGTGATAATTATTCTTTGCACTGCCACCCCCCCAATGAAAGCAGCACTCACACCACTGCCCACCAATGTAAGCAGCATTATTCCGACTGACCATCAGTGGTACAGGGGCACTTTATTCACTGACCACCATTCTATGGGTGCCTTTCTTCCACTGACTAGCTAAGTAACATAGCACTTTAGTGACCATCAATGTAAGGGGGCACTTCTTCCATCAATGCAAGTAAGCATATCTTTACTGACCATCAGTATGTAGGAACACTACAACTTTCACTGTCTGCATTTCTTTTCTATTCATTGTTATGTTGAATTATTTATATTATCTACCGATCGGCTTCTGTACAACTAGCCTGTCGGATTTTCCCTGCTTGATCAGCTGGCTATAACCAACAGTGCATTTTGACGGCGGGGAAGTCTCCCAGCTGTCAGAATACAATGGCTCAGTGGGGAAGATTCCCCTATCCAGATCAAGTATGTGGATGGGGAAATCGAGTCATTTTCTTGTTCAATATGCTGGTTGAAAGGAAAAAAAATGACTCAACTATGGGCTGCTTTAGATACAGTTATTAGTAGAGGTTCCCTGAGACTTGAAAGTTATTTCAAAGGTTCCTCTATGTTAAAGATGTTTAGAAGGGCTACTTTAAAGGCTTCTTAAAGGACAAATGTTACTATAAGGTAAAATAGCTACTGACATTATCTATAAACATGCATAAAATTTCCATGTGAGGTACAATACACAGTTTAGCTTTCAATATACAGTATCTCAGAGAAGTGAGTACACCCCTCACGTTTTTGTAAATATTTTATTATATCTTTTCATGCGACAACACTGAAGAAATGTAGACAAGACACTTTGCTACAATGTAGAGTAGAGAGTGTACATCTTGTATAACAGTGTAAATTTGCTGTCCCCTTAAAATAACTCAACACACAGCCATTAATGTCTAAACCGCTGGCAACAAAAGTGAGCACACCCCTAAGTGAAAATGTCCAAATTGGGCTCAATTAGCCATTTTCCCTCCCCGGTGTCATGTGACTCGTTAGTGTTACAAGGTCTCTGGTGTGAATGGGGAGCAGGTGTGTTAAATTTGGTGTTATCGCTCTCACTCTCTCGTACTGGTCACTGGAAGTTCAACATTGCATCTCATGGCAAAGAACTTTCGGAGGATCTGAAAAAAAAGAATTGTTGTTCTACATAAAGATAGCCCTATGCTATAAGAAGATTGCCAAGACCCTGAAACTGAGCTGCAGCACGGTAGCCAAGACCATATAGCAGTTTAACAGGACAGGTTCCACTCAGAACAGGCCTTGCCATGGTCAACCAAAGAAGTTGAGTACACGTGCTCAGCGTCATATCCAGAGCATGTCTTTGGGAGATAGACATATGAGTGCTGCCAGCACTGCTGCAGGGGTTGAAGGGGTGGGTGGGGGTCAGCCTGCCAGTGCTCACACCATAAGCCACACACTGCATCAAATTGGTCTGCATGACTGTCGTCCCAGAATGAAGCCTCTTCTAAAGATGAAGCATAAGAGAGCCCGCAAACAGTTTTCTGAAGACAAGCAGACTAAGGACATGGATTACTGGAACCATGTCCTGTGGTCTGAGGAGACCAAGATATACTTATTTGGTTCAGATGGTGTCAAGCGTGTGTGGCGGCAACGCGGTGAGAAGTACAAAGACAAGTGTCTCTTGCCTACAGTCAAGCATGGTGATGGGAGTGTCATGGTCTGGGGATGCATGAGTGCTGCCGGCACTGAGGAGCTACAGTTCATTGAGGGAACCATGAATGCCAACATGTACTGTGACATACTGAAGCAGCGCATGATCCCCCTCCCTTCGGAAACTGGGCTGCAGGGCAGTATTCCAACATGATAACAACCCCAAACACGCCTAAAAGACGACCACTGCCTTGCTAAAGAAGCTGAGGGTAAAGGTTATGGACTGGCGAAGCAGGTCTCCAGACCTAAACCCTACTGAGCATCTGTGGGGCATCCTCAAACAGAAGGTGGAGGAGCGCAAGGTCTCTAACATTCACCAGCTCTGTGATGTCGTCATGGAGGAGTGGAAGAGGACTCCAGTGGCAACCTGTGAAGCTCTGGGGGCAACCTGTGAAGCTCTGGTGAACTCCATGCCCAAGAGGGTTAAAGCAATGCTGGAAAATAATGGTGGCCACTTTGGGCCCAATTTGGACATTTTCACTTAGGGGTGTACTCACTTTTGTTGCCAGCAGTTTAGTCATTAAATGGCTGTGTGTTGAGTAATTTTGAGGGGACAGCAAATTTACACTGTTATACAAGCTGTACACTCACTACTTTACATTGTAGCAAAGTGTCATTTCTTCAGTGTTGTCACATGAAAAGATAGAATAAAATATTTACAAAAATGTGAGGGGTGTACTCACTTCTGTGAGATACTGTACATAAATCTGTCAGGATATTTGTTATACAAGATATTTAACTAGCAATTTCATAAAGAGGTTAGCATGACAGATTTACTTACATTTTTCATAAACGGTCATACAGCGAATCTCTCATGTAAACTAAAGAGAATGTAAATTGAATGCTAATGTATTGACTTCAACTCTTCCTGAATTGGACTTAGACCAATCATAGAGATAAGGAAAGTTGACTTTGTGCTGTTATTTGCTGTAGACATAGGCATACTGAAGCCAAAACACAGCTAAGGAGCTAACATTTTCAAAAGGGAGCCAGAAATGGCAGCCCACATATTTCACTCAAAACAGCTGTTCTTTAAGGAAAAATAATCAATACACGAAACATCAGACCCCGACCGCTACATCCCTGGCAGACTGATCACACCAAAGCTCTCAAACGACACAGTCGTGCCCTGGAGCGACTATGGCGCAAAACCAGATCCCAACAATCCTTCACCCGCTATAAATCCGCCTTCCACACATACACCTCTGCCCTCCACGCTGCCAAACAAGCCTACTGCCTGACCCTCATCAAGACCTTCTCCTCCAATCCTCGCCGACTTTTCTCTACCTTTAATTCTCTACTCTCTCCGCCCCACCTCCACCCAGCACCTCACTCACTGCCCTTGAGATTGCCAATCACTTTAAAAACAAGATTGACACAATTCGCAAGGGCATCGCCGCTCCTCAAACTTCCTCCAAACCCGTCCCCCCTCAGACAGCTACCCCCTCATCACCCCTCTCCCCCGGCCTCACCACTACTCTGACCTCCACCCCACCTAAACATTCCTCATACTGAAGCCCCCTCCACACCTTCGACCTTACTACCATCGAGGAGGTCACCAAAGGTTTTTTTCTGACGCCCGCCTCACCACCTGCCCCCTCGACCCTATCCCCTCACAACTCCTATGGCCCCCCTCCATCCTACGCTCCCTCACCCACATCTTTAATCTCTCCCTGTCTTTCGGTGCATTCCCCTCCCCTCTGAAGCACGCGCACATCACTCCCATATTCAAAAAGCCCTCCCTGGACCCCAACGACCCGAACAACCTCAGACCCATCTCCCTGCTCCCATTCTCATCCAAACTCCTCAAGCGCCTAATCTACAATCGCCTAAGCTCTCACCTCAACGACAACAACCTCCTCGATCCCCTACAGTCCAGCTTCTGTCCCCTACACTCCACCGTAACTGCCCTACTCAAACTCTCCAACGACCTTCTAACCGCCAAAGCTAATGGCCACTATTCAGTGCTCCTACTCCTTGACCTCTCCGCTGCCTTCGACACAGTCAACCACCCCTCCTCCTCAAAAAACTTCACTCCCTCGGCCTCAGAGATTCTGCACTCTCCTGGCTCTCGTCACCTATCACAACGCTCCTTCAGCATTACCTATAACGCTACCACCTCCCCCTTGCTCCCCCTCTCTGTTGGGGTCCCTCAAGGCTCCGTCCTCGGGCCCCTTCTCTTCTCTATCTACACCTCCTCCCTTGGCCAACTCATACAGTCTCACGGCTTCAACTACCACCTCTATGCCGATGATACACAAATCTATCTCTCTACCCCTCGCCTCACCCCCTCTGTCTCCGCCCAAATCAACAACCTACTAAACGACATATCAGACTGGATGTTGCTCCACTTCCTTAAACTGAACCTCTCCAAAACTGAGCTCCTAGTCTTCCCCCCAGCTCGCACACTACCCCCCACTGACTTCTCCATCACATTCAACAATGCCACTATCAGGCCCGCCACGCAGGCCAGAGTACTTGGTGTCATTCTGGACTCCAACCTATCTTTCCAGCCCCAGGTCCAATCACGAACTCATGCAGACTCCACCTCCGCAACATCACCAAAATCCGCACGTTCCTAACCCCAGAAACCACTAAACAACTCATCTACTCCCTCATCATATCACGACTCGATTACTGCAACTCCCTCCTCACTGGCTTGCTTCGGCACAGGCTATCCCCGCTTCAGTCGATCCTGAACACGGCAGCCAGACTCATTCACCTTACCAACCGCTCAATTTCCGCCACCCCCCTCTGCCAATCCCTCCACTGGTTTCCGATTGCCCAACAGATCAAATTCAAAATCCTAACACTGACATACAAAGCTGTCCATCATACTGCCTCAAATTACATCACCGACCTAATATCCAAGTACCACCCAGCACGCACTCTCCGCTCCTCACAAGACCTCCTTCTCTCTAGTTCCCTAGTCTCCCCCTCCCATGCCCGCCTCCAGGATTTCTCCAGGGCGTCACCCATCCTCTGGAACTCCCTACCCCAATCCATCAGACTATCACCTACTCTCCTCTCATTTAGGCGCACCCTGAAAACCCACCTCTTCAGGGAAGCCTACCCCACCCCCTGCTAATTGCCAACCTCTTCCACTCTTCCTACCACTCCATTCCCCACAGCTATCTCCTCCTGTACCACTATCCCCTCCCTCCTAGATTGTAAGCTCGAAAGAGCAGGGCCCTCGAACCCCTCGTGTATCACATTGTATTGTTTTCGTACTGTCGCATGTTCTGTCTCCCTTTGTAATGTACAGCGCTGAGCGAACTATTGGCGCTTTATAAATACTGTATAATAAACTGTTTAAAGAAGAAAAAAACATTCTTTGTATTGTCCAATGACCTGTTAATATGCATTTAATTAAATTCTATTCACAGAATGTATGCAATTATAAAGCCTAACTCATTTAAAGAGGTGTTTCAACTCTTGCCAATTTCAGTAAATGTATTTGATAAAAAATGTTTCAAACCAGACATAAAATAAAGATAATGGCACAATTTAAGCATTAAAACATTAATCCACCGAGTTAATCTTACCTTGAATACTGTTAAGCTTATTAAAATGGAATTTCCTTACCAAAGGCATGGTTCCCATAATCAATATTCAGAGTTGGTTAATTAATACCTCCAGAAAATTGAGGATTTAGTATTTCCTTTGAAGTATTAAAAAAAAAAAAAGAAAGAAGGATTGCTCATCCCTGAATTCCCCATGACTAAATTCTCAGAAAAGCACTGACTTGCCCTCCTCTTCCAAGGTTTATTTATTTATTTTTTGGAAAGAAAGTTTTATTAGATTTTGAACAAATACAGACACATTGATTCGAATGTCAACAAGAAATACAAGAAAAAGAAGGCACTTTTGTACATTGAAATAAATCCACAGTGGGAGTCATATGTGGCATAAAAACTCAAGCACATCATGAGTTGGTGAGGCCAAGATATGTTGTTTCTCACATCATAGGACAATCTGTGCACAAGCTATAACATCACAATTAGTCAAGTCCAATTACTAATAGTGCTAAATCTTTAGGGCACAAGAAACTGGTGCCTCAAATGGAGTGATAGGGAGGAGAACAAGGAGAAAAAAATGAAAGAAGGTAGAAAAGAAGGGTAGACTCCGGACTGGAATGTCGCTAGAGCTCCAACACTCCTGGCTCAGAGAGGGACCTGGATAGAGAGATGTAGACAGAAAGGATCTGGAGAGGAAAGGGTGGATGTAACCAGGGGCATATGTACCATGAGGCAAACAAGGCAATTGCCTTGGGTGGCATTTTTTTTTTAGGGGGGCGCCGCCCCTCCCCCAGAGGAAGGGACACGCGAGGATGGGGACCTGGTGAGGCACTGAATGGGATCCAAAAGAGCTTCCTCCGCTCCGCCACATGGGATAAAAAGGAGCTGCTGGAGGGTGACAGAGCCTGACTGTCATTCTCAGGGATGTCCAGGGTGTAGGTAGGGGCTCCTTGGTCCAGAGTGGCAGTGATTACTGTAGTAGGGGGTAGGTAAGGGCTCATGGGTCCGGAGGGGCAGTAATTATTGAATAGTCAGGACAGTTGGAGTAAGTAGCAGAAAGGAGACTTACATGTCAGGCAGAATGCTGGAAGGGGCCCTGGCCCGGTGGGCCCCATACAGCTGGGCAAAAGGATTTCGAGCAAAGCCCAGCTCCCCCACATGGTGTCCCAACGTTCAGGCCACAAGGGGGCAACAGTGGACACGTCAACTTGTCTGGGCAGCTCCTCTCCTGCCACTCCCTCTCTGATTGCAGATTCTCTCTGCATGATCTGATCCTGGATTACAGCCGGCCAATCACAGCGTGAGGCCATCCTCCCCCCTTCTAAGACCCCACTGCTGCCACAGGAGGTGGGGGGATAATACTAAAGTTTGCACTCTGTAGGATCACATCCTGTCACTCAACTGTCCCTGTGTGCGATATACTGTCCCTTCACCTCCTCTGTACTGCACTGTGTGTGTGCGACATTCTATCACATTATTCTTAATACTCTTTAAACAGTGCTACTCCTCTATTCTTCTGTATATAATATTGTATTAATATTATTATTGTTCTTAATATTATCCTCACTCTGTACACAGTACTGCTCCTTTGTACTCTCTCTGACATTGTATTTATTTATATACAATGCTTTCCCGATGAACTCTGTATTGATCTAAAGGTTTCTGTGTATTATATTATTACTACAATAGTATGTACTTTATACAGCAGTCTTCTCTTATATTCTCCTATTCCTCAGAACCTCTGTACATTCCACAATTACATCATTGTCAGGGGCATATTTACCGCAAGGCAAACAAGGTGTTTTCCTTGGGCGGCACTGCCCCTGGAATAATGGACACGTGGAGGATGGAGACCCAGTGCGGCACTGCATGAGTTCTGCTACATGGGATCCTAAAGAGCTTCTGGAAGGTGGCAGACCCCGACTATCATTCCTGGGGATGTCCATATAACTGGTTGAGCTCACCTGGGCTTTCCTGATCATGGCACCGATTGTGAAGGTGAGTGCTGTAAGAACTCCCTCTCTCCCATGGGGAAAGGGGGGGGCGCACGATTTTTGTGTTGCCTAGGGCAGCACAAAACCTAAAATTACACCATTGGATGTACGTGCACTAATGACCAATTTGAATGACTGAAAAAAAGATCCTGTGAGTGCATTTCTAAATAAAAAGTGTGATGTTTTTATACAGTACACAAAGGAGAAGCGTCTTTTTCTTTTCTTCTGAACTTACAGACAGACCCTTGAGGAATGTTCGGAACCCCAAGTGGACAGAAAAAGCATATGGAAAGGAAAGGGTGTATTTACCTACAGTGAGAAACAACCTTGAAGGAATTGGGAGACAGAATGAAAGGTAGCCATACACAATTATTTTTTTTTTATGTTCAACCAATGGGCTGAACAAAGGAAAAAATGAAAAAAAAAAAAAAAAATTTCTCCTTGCCCACTATTGAGGTGGATGGGAGTCTCCCCACTTTCACAATACAATAGAGCAGCAGGGAAACCACAGAGCAGCGTTGCAGTTGCTGATCGAGAAACTTTTATCTGACAAGGAGGTTGAACATGAGTTGACTGGTAGATAGACTTCTGTTCAACCAGAGTTGACACACGTGGATCGAAATTCAGCTGGTCCCTGCTGAACCAGCCACATTTTGATCCATATACGGACAGCTTGAGATGAGGAGGCACAGGGGTTGATCTACTAAAATTGGAGAGTGCAAAATCTGGTGCAGCTGTGCATGGTAGCCAGTCAGCTTCTAAACTTTAGCTTGTACAATCAAGATTTGACAAAAAAAAAAATATCTGGAAGTTAATTGGTTTCTATGCAGAGCTACACCAAATTTTGCACTCTCCAGTTTTAGTAAATTAAGCCCACAGATACCCAAGGTCAGAGATCTGCACACTAGAGACTACAAACTGTGAGATAAACTTTCTTTTCCATGTGTCCATGCTTGAATGGTGATTTTAGATTTCTTCAACTGAATGACAGCAGCCACTTAGAATAAAAAAAAAAAAAAAAAAAAAGATTGCATGTAAAAAGTATTACTTTTTACATCTAAAAACATAAAGCTAGGGGCTACTTATGTATCTGAATTAGAGTGTTGTGTAAAGAACATGAGGAACAAATGTTAAACCTACATTTTTTTTGTGAGGCTAGAAACAGTGATTACTTTGAATATCTGAAAAATCAGAGTACACAATGCAGTGCAAAACAAGAGAGGTGATTGCTAAAGCTACAAATGGTATTATTTGCAAAGATAGTGGTTATTCTGTGTATGTAGAATTATACACTGAGTGAACAGCGCTGTGTAAAGGATAGGAGGGGTGTCTGTTTTGAGTATGTGCATATAGAAGTAAAGCATCGAGAGAGCAGTGTAGCAGTTGCAATGATCCCTAGGGGTGTGCACTGACATCTAAAATAATTACAGACATACCTCGGTTTACGAACGCCTCGGTTAACGTAATTTTCGGTTTACAAATAAAAATCCATTGAAAATAATGGCTTGGTTTACAAATTTTTTTTCACAATACGAACAGATTAATTGGTTTTCAATGCATTACAAATTTTTTAATCATGTCCCTGTACAGTACTATGCCTTTAAAGTGCACTTTATAAAGAGTTTTGAACAGATAGACTTTTTAACCTTTTTCTGACCTCCGGAACGGATTAATTGGTTTTCAACGCATTCCTATGGGAAACCGCATTTCGGTTTACAGATTTTTCGCAATAAGAAAAGTCCCGCGGAACAAATTTAAGTCGTAAACGGAGGTACGCCTGTACAGGGCATGGGCAGCGGACGAGGAAGTGAGATGCTGCAGGTTTATTCAGGAACAGGGTTTACCCTCTCTTGATGCCCTACGAGAGCAGTATGGGCCTTTCCCAATGGATGTCTGGCGTTACAGACAGCTTCATAATTTATTCATAGCCTGTCCCCTAAAGTTCGCCCACTTTGACGCATTTTGAGAAGGGGAACACCCCAGTCCCTCATTCCATCTTGGTGTTCTACAAAATGCTTCAAATTGGAGGAGCCTGCTGGGACACCTTTCTACATACGGGAATTGGAGGGAGACTTTTAGTATAACTTCTCAAAAACCCAACTTGACGACCTGTACCGCTTAACCCACACCAGCTCTGTTGACACAAAGATGCAAGAAAATAGCCAATGTAGAGGGGACTCTTTACCAGTGAGTGAGCAAATTAAAGCTAAGATTTACCCCTGTCCGGCTTGTGCTGGAGAGACTGTGGTCACCACGGTACTTTTCGCCATATGTGGTGGGAGTGTCCTAAGTTACGACCTTTTTGGCAAGATATTAGAGCCCAAATCAAGCTAATCCTTGACATTGATGTTCCTGACTCCCCCCTGCAGCCTAAGGTTCCAAGACATGCTGAATGGATAAAATTGGTGAACAATGTAATGGAGGCAGAGGAATGGATGGCCACATGCAAGGACCAATATAGCAAGTTTTACACTATTTGGGTCACGAGGATCCACTATACATCAGGGGCCTTGGGGACCCCGCAGCCCCCATCATCAATGCTTTTCCAACCTCAAGTGATGGTGTGACTGCCACTCAAAGCTTCTCCTTCCCAGGCCCTCTTTTTAGATTTGAATTTACAGTGAGGAACAGAAGTATTTGAACACCCTGCGATTTTGCAAGTTCTCCCACTCAGTTAGTCCCTCTCAGCCAGTGGGCCTTGAGGCCCCTGCAATAGGAATCGGATATCTCGAGCTCCCCAATTCCTTCCCTGATATGCACCTGCCTATGGGTCAAACTTGAAAACTTGACCCCTGCAGAGGCCTATGTCATGGTTTATGGATGTTCTTACATGGATGTATCCATCTAGCTCATTGTCAGCTATTTGTGATGATACTTCTGCTGCACAGTTTGCATGTCTGGTGCCGTTTCTTTAAACTTTATGTATGTATGAAAACCCTTTGAAATAAAGATTACATAAATAATTACAATGGTATGTTATTTTTCAACTTCCATTAACAGCCCAGGCTTTCCAGCAACAGTTAGAGGGTTGAGACAAACCATTTACCACTGACAGAGGTATTTATGTAAAACCTTTATCCTTTAATGAAAAAAAAGCTTGATGCTGTAACTACTTAAAATAGTTAACTGGAGTTCAGCTTTAAAATTTGTTAGTCACGTTCATCTACATTTCCTAGTGCATCGAACACTACTTTCTCCCCAGATTAACAAGTTCGTTGTTCGAAAGGGACTCCATTGCTCCTCCGTTCACAGAGCAGCAAGAAATTAAAAAAAAAAAAAAAAAAAAAAGTCTAAAAAAAAGGAAACTAAAAGCAGCCCCCGCATTTATGGACTGGTAAGCCCCAATGTATTACATTTTTATATATGGGTTTAATACCGCTATAAAAGTACAACTAAAAAAGGATGATTATGCAGAGACCAGGTAATGGCAGAACCACACTGATTTAAAAACAAACAAAAAAAATAGATTTTTATCTACTCTACTGAGTGTCAGTGTAATATACAGAGGTCACAGTACACATGAATTCTAGATAAAAACAATAAACACGTTTACAAGCAGATTTTTATTTACAGATCTGAATGCAGCTGCCTTGTTTTCAATGGAGACATTCACAAATGTGTGCAAACATACTCTTCATTCAGATCCGTAACACAAAATCCAATCTGGAGGACACATGTATACACGTATGCCAGATGAAAGTATTAGGCGAAAAAAAAAAAAAACCCCACAATTTTAAGAAAGTATTTACTGATCATTACAAAGGTAATTTTGTGCTAGAAAAAATAATGCATTATAGGAATAATACATTTTTTTACGCCCATGTTAATGTAGCCTTAGGTGTCATACAGACTGCAGTGGTGGACAATGTATGTATATGCATTTCTAAGGAGTAGTGGCTAGCCTGTGGAATCCAAGACTGATTTTTTTTAGGCAAACCTAGAGAAACCTGAGAATTCTACACCTTGGATGTGCCAGTAGACAAAAGTTTTCTGTGTAAATTAATTACCCTTTGTATTGCCATGCTGCAGTTTTCAGTTTGACACCTCAGGACCTCTTTCACACAGGGACATTAACTGCACAGCATGCATTCCAGCATTGGTACAGCAACCAGCCCTGCTGCTTGTAGCCTGTGAAGTCTCCTATATTCAGGGCATTCGTCCATGAATGCATAGCAGCCCATATGGTAAGTACAACTCAGTATAGCTTTCAGCCCCATCCAGCTGCAGCCTTCCATAGATGAGACAGAATGGAGGCAGTGGGTCTGGATGCTACACCTGTGCCTCCTGGCTGCATGTAAAGCAATTTTTTAAAAATAACAAAAGTTTATACTTACCTGCTTTGTGCAATGGAATTACACAGAGCGGCCCCAAAGCTCCTCTTCTTGGGTCTCCCGCTGGAGCTCCTGGCTCCTCCTCTCTACTGAATGCCCCTATAGGAAGCTGTTTCCTATGTCAGCACTTGTATGGGCTTGCTCCCAAGCTCCACTACTTGCGTCTATAGACACAGACAGTGGGACTTGGCCCTGCCACCAGCTCCCTCGTCACTGGCATTGATTGACAGCAGTGGGAGACAAGGGCTTTCCACCACCTCAGCAAAGCCTGTGAGGCCAGGAAGTGAGGGGAGACAAAAGTTGCACACGGGCACAGTGGCGCATTGACGGCTCAGATAAGCATTGGGAGGGAGGAAGGGGGGTGTAAGGGGGTGAAACTGATACCTAAACATTTTTTACCTTATTGCAAGGAATGCATTAAGTTAAAAAATATTTAGGCTTCATAGCCTCTTTAACCAGTTCTGCGCCGCTCTATAGCAGAAATACTGCTACAGGACAGCATGGGTGTGCAAAATTACGTATATATACACACACATGTGATTTTGCAGTTCCGGGTAGGGGGGACGCACGCCCTACCTGTGCCACCATTCGTGGCCTTGGTTGTCAATCACCGGGTCCCGGCTGGTGATTACTTGTCAGCACTTGGTGATTGCCGAGCAGCTCCGACAGGGGGAGAACTGTATGTAAACAATGCAGATCTCTCCCCCTGAAAACTCCTGCACACTATCAATATCAGAGCCATACAAAGCAGTGTGCTTACAGTGAAGCTCACACACAGCTCCCATAAGTGAAACCCTTTGGTCGCCCCCAGATGTTAACCCCTTCATGCCCAGTGCCATTAGTACAGTGTCAGTGCTTTTTATTAGCACTGATCACTGTTTTAGTGACACCAAGTCACTGGGAATATCAGTGACACCAAGTCAGTTCCCCCCAGCATCAGAATGCCTGCCGCAGTCCCGATACAAGTCACTGATCACCGCTATTACAAGTTAAAAAAATAAAAAAAATAAAAATTAATTTTGGCCTAAATTTATGATGAAATTTGATTTTTAAAATTTGTTTGCTGGACATGTTTAATAGCAAAAAAGTAAAAAAAAAATTTCTCAAAATTTTCTGTCTTTTATTTATAACGCAAAAAATAAAAAATGCACAGGCGATCAAATATCACCAAAAGAAAGCTCTTTTTGCGGGGGAAAAAAAAAAAAAGACGTAAATTTCATTTGGGTGCAGCGTTGCATGACCGTGCAATTGTCAGTTAAAGTAACGCAGCACTGGATCGCAAAAAATGGCCTGGTCAGGAAGAGGGGTAAATCCTCTGCAACAAAAACAAATTAATGTACATTTCCATCTATTTGAGTGGCATTTTAATGCGCCCCGACATCTGTCATATATTATGATGTCCATTGACATTCAGGTGCAGCATTATGGTGTGAATAGAACACATTAGAAATTGTTTTTCAGATGTCCTTCCACTGATCTGCGTTTTACAGCTGCACTAAAATGCAGATCAACGCACTAGTGTAAATTGGCCCTAAAGGCTGGGATGCATGCTGTGCAGCCAGGCACCGCCATGTACAAGGGGCCTCAATAAAGTGAAAATTGCAAAGTGAAACCCCAACACAGACCAATATAAACCGTGCCTTCCCCATTCACTTGGTATATATTTGGATTTGAAGTATTACAAAAACAGAAATAAGACACTTACCTTGGATAAGTCTCCCAGTGAATTCCATGCATCCCACTTTGCTTTGTTTACAAAGTCTAACATGCCTGGCTTTGGAGAATTGCAAGCTCCCTGTGTTGCCTGCAGGAAAGATACAAGACAAATATTAGTGCTAATTGGAAAGTAAGTACACAACAGATGTTCAAAAAAAAAACAAAAAAAAACCACAAGACTAGTTCATAATTTAAAAAAATTATGCAGTTAAATATGAATATCTAAGACAGACTTGTTGACTTATGGGGTTCTATCCAGCTGCACCTATGCACACTAGTAATCCAGTTGAGTCTAATTAATCTAAGTAACATGACTTGTCAAATTCTTGCTGCTAATGTTCTTTGACTTTACGATTTGATCTACGCTGCTGAATTGACAAATTACCCATAAGTCTGATTATAGATTTATGAAATAAGCGGTTCTTGTAACTGTCACTGACTAGCTACACAAACATTAGCAATGAATTGCAAAACAAATGCTAACTATTCAGTGTAGTCTGCAAATTCTCCTTCTAAGTCATCACGTGTTCCAGAGGTAGGTAAAGCGTGGCCATGTCTCATAAGCACCTCCCTAATGAATACTCAATCTTTTCGGGGGTCATTTGCCTCCAGTAAGCACCCTTTTTGACACTGCGGTGGTGTGTATTCACTGGGAGAAATTGTGCTTACAAAGGAGAATACAGTCATTTCACTGGTGCTTCATGGGCCTTTGATTTGTGTTTTGTGATTTTTGATTCACTGTATGTTAGTAAGATGTGAGGCTAGGTTCACACCTAAGCGTTTTGCATTTTGCAGAAATGCACTACAGTCCATTTAACATGATTTTCTATGGGACACGTTCAGATCTATGTTTTCACGGTGCGTTTTTTTGTAAAGGGTCAGGGACTTTAATTGCAAAATGTTGCATTTTAGTTCAATAGACTTCAATGGAGACGCTGCAGAAATGCATAAAAAATGCATGCACAAAAATGCAAAAAGCAAATATGCAGAGAAGGTCTTCTGACTTTACTCTGATGTTGTTGATATGGATACTTTTTTTCCAGTTCGAAACAACCAGAGCGTTAGCAAACGCAGCTTCGTTATTACTCTTAAAGAGAAAAAAAAAAAAAAAAAATGCATTTGGGGCAATCGTCCAATAATCTAATTTGTTAGTACACAGCGTTCGAGAGCTGATAATGACCGTTCATGGGAAAATATCCGAAGGGACAAGCATGAAATTTTTTGCATAAGAGAACAGAACGATTTTTATGTAATTAGTATAGTATTTGCACAGAGAAAAAAAAAAAAAAAAAAATCAATCAAGTGACCAATACCACGCATGCTTGCAAATGAAACAACAATACAATACAATACAATACATGACATCACTTCCAAAGTTGTTTTTTATCTTACGAGATTATTTCGTAACTTTAGTAACCTATTTGTTTTTGATATGAGACAGCATGGAGACTAGCATGCAAAATAACAAAAAACGAACGATCATTTGTCTGATATTCTCGTCGTGTGCACTAGGCATTAGACAAAGGTTGATCTAAAAAAGGTTGGTGGGGAGTTCTAAAGTTTATGAAAAGTATAATGGCCCATACAGTCTGTTAGGCAAGTGGGTGTCAGGAAACCAGGACCGATAAAGGCTCAGGGTCTCAGTGAGCTTTTCTATTTTTTTTTTTTTTAACTTTATGCATGCACCATACTCTGATACCTCCAATACTTACGACTAGACCAGGGGTCCCCAAAATCTCTAAACAAAGGGCCACTTTAACGTCCTTCAGACTTTAGGGGGCCCAGACTGACCTCTGGGAGAAAAATAATTGTCCTGACATCGGTGGGGGTAAACAATTCATCTTTGGTATTAGGGGGAGGAATAGCACCCCATCAGTGGGAGGAACAGTGCCCCATCATTGGTGTTAGTAGGAGAAACAGTGCCCCATGGTTGATGTCAGTAGCCAGAATTATGCCCCATTGTTGGCATCATGGGGAGGAATAGTGTTTTGTGTCAGTGGGAGGAAAAGTGCCCCAAGGGCTGGATAAAGGTGAGCGAGGGGACACAGTTTGGAGACAACTGGGCTAGTCCATTCCCTAAACGTGAGAAAAAAAAAATGCTTTACCCTATAAATGCTATAGTGCCACAAATGACCAAGATACACCAATAGTCACATAACAGAATAACAGGAAATGCTTCTTTACTGTTCCCTAATTAAAAGCAGCTAAGCTTTTTCAACACATAAAAACATGAAACATTTAACTACCTGCTTGAATAAAGCATATAGCTTCAGTTTGACCTCATTGCCAGGGTCTTTTCTTAATGTTTTCAAGTCATTCTGTGCCTTTTCAAAGTCTTCCTGGCTTGACTGCATATGTCGTGCTGTAGTATGGACACCACGGGCTGCAACACTCCTCGACATACTGGACGGGATGTGATCAAAAGGTTACAAAGCAAGTCAAAACAGCACAAATCTTTGCAGGTTAATAGATAACAGCATATTATATATTTGGCCACATGAAATTCTGACATCCAACCCTAAAAAGAGTTATTCCAGGTAACAAGAACATTCATTCATAATCATTTACAGACTGCTAATACCAATAA
Source organism: Staurois parvus (assembly GCF_062004578.1). NCBI lineage: Eukaryota > Metazoa > Chordata > Amphibia > Anura > Ranidae > Staurois > Staurois parvus. Next base: position 8,035,497 of record NW_028318083.1, on the reverse strand, counting down.
GGACCCTTTCATAATATAAGAAACTAAACAAAATCTCCTTTATTATGAGTTTTATACATTCTTTATTCCTTGCACCCATTTCCATATATTATATATTCTTTTGCAGCAACCTCCTTCCTTCAAGGCGACTGTGATGTGGTCAGATCAGAACCATGAATAAATTTCTCTCTGGGCATGCATAATCTCAGTGTGCGGATAAAAGGCCATAGCCTGTGTAATCTCAGGTCCAGATTAGGTGTTCAGAGGTTACCACTGATTAGAGCATCATACACAGTGGAATGGTCTGGTGTGAACAAGCACTAATAAAAAGTGAAAAGAAGGCCTGGACAGACAGGCTATGTTCCCTGCGTGTACTTTAGTGGTAAATTTACTGGAGCTGTAAAGCCAATCTCTAGCTGAAATGTATTTTTTTTTTTTAGATAGCATAGGAAATGGTTAATAGGAACAGTGGGAACCTCTGTTTTTTTTTGTTTTTTTTTTTTGGGGGGGGGGGGGGGTTCTCTTGATTCATTTCCAAGAGACCAACGTCACTAGAACAGGAAGTGATAATAAATTACCGAAATATGTGCACAGCCTGGAATTAAAAGAATAATGAAAAGATTATAATTACCTAACTGTACAGTCTTTACTGCCTGCATTACGTTTGGTTTTGCTTTCTTTTTGGTTATTATTGTTATTATTAGTTTAAAGGATAACTAAACAAAAAGAACAAACAGTTCAATATATTGCAACTTACAGTCTCAAGAACATTTTCAACAAATGCTTGATGATATTGCCATAAATGCAGTGTCTGTCACTTTCTTTGAGCCGCACCAAAAAAATGCCTTCTTAGATATCTCCTGTAAACTACCAACTGCCCTGCCTCCCACATACAGTGGGTATAGAAAATAGTTACCTCCTTTAAAATTATCAAATTTTGTTGCTTTGCAGCCTTAAAATGAAGACAGTGTTTGTTTTATCCAGCTGTATTTACTCAGTGCAACTTAAAACATCCAAGTGTAAAACCAACAAGTCAGGAACAAAAAAAAAAATTCAAAAACAGAACCATTGAGTTGGAAAAGGGATCACCCACTTGTGTCAGTATTTTGTTGAACCACCTTTTGCTTTAATGACAGCCTTTAGTCTGTTGGGATATGTCTCTAATAACTTTGCAAATCTAGACTTTGCAATATTTGGCCACTCTTCTTCGCAGGACTGCTCAAGTTCAGATAAATTTGATGGTGACGGTTTGTGGACAGCGGTCTTCAAGTCCTACAGATTTTCAATGGGGCTTAAGCCTGGACTCTGACTAGGCCATGCAAAGATATTCACCTTTCTCTCCTTTAACCACTGTGTGGTCATTTTCGCTGTGAACACCCCCATAACAGGATATTACCACCTTCATGCTTTACTGTAGGAATGGTGTTTTCCTGACAGCTCCATGTCAGCACAGCTGGGTAAGCCACTCCCCCCATGCTTCCAGGACTTAACTCATAAACTTGAGCCTACCTGCAGCCTCAGTGTTCCTCTGTTTCCTCCCATGTGCAGGACCTAGGTGTGCTCCTCTACTTTGCTGGTCTAAAGGGCTGGCTGTCCGTCCATGCATGTGGGTTTCAGCTGGATGCAGCCCCGGGTGTACTTGCTGTTACCCAAAATCTAGAGAGCCCCGCTGCTGGTCCTCGGGGCGGCTTTTATCACAGCTAACAGCCTTGTCTGGGGTCCTTGTAAAGTGGGCAGTGGTGTCAGCAGCAGAGCCTCCCCTAGGCACGCACACCAACACAGTGCCAGAGTTTACAGTGGTGGAGGTTGGGTGAGCTAAACTTAAAGGCTTCTTTCTGGCACCTTGACCATGCAGCTCATTTTTGTTCAAGTATCATCATATTGTGCGCCTTCAAAACAACTACACTGTCTTTTTCCAGAGCAGCCTGTATTTTTCTTGTGGTTACCTATGGGGTTTCCCTTTGTATCTCGAACAATTCTTCTGTCAGTTATGGCTGCAATCTTTCTTGGTCTACTTGACCTTGGTATCAATAGATCCCCACACTTTCCACTTCTTAATAGGTGATTTAACAGTACTAATTGACACATTCAAGGCTTTGGACATAATTTTATGTCCTTTTCCATCTTTATAATGTTCCATTACCTTGTTACGCAACACTTTTGACAGTTCTTTTCTGATCCCCCTGGCTCAGTATCTAGCCTAGTCAGTGCTTCCACGTAAGAGCTAAACTCTATTTATACACGGACACTAATTGCAAAAGCCACAGATATGGGACATTAACCTCTAATTGGGATTTTACCAGTGTATGTCACCTTGTGTGTCTGTACCAAGGCCAAACATTCCAGGGAATGTAAACTTTTGATCATGGCCATTTTGGTGATTTCTGTTATCATTATGATTTAAAAAGGAGCCAAACAACTATTTGATAATAATTGGCTTCATGTGATCATCATCCTTCAATAAAAGATAATTTTTTGACATGATCAGTCATATTTTCAATATCAATGCCAACATTTCACAATTTCTGCCAGGGTATGTAAACTTTTGAGCACAGCTGTATATTGAAATTTATGTAGCTTTTACTTTGACTGCCTATCACATTCCTTGACTGCATATCACATTGCTAAAATGCCAGGGCAGTACAACCTCCCCAAATGACCCCTTTTTGGAAAGTAGACCCTCCAAGGATTTTGCATTGGCATGCATGATTTTTGAGAGGCATGCTGAGTCCATGAAACATTTTTTTTTTTTTTGCCACAACATTTTTTGAATATGACAATTTTATTTTTTTACACAGTTGTCACTTTAATGATATATTGCTCATGCATGCCATGGGTATATGTAGAATAACACCCCAAAACACATTCTCCTACTTCTCCCGAGTATGGGGATACCAAGTGTGAGAGACTTTTTGGCAGCCTACATACAGGCCCCCAAAATCCAATGACCACCTCCAGGCTTTCAAAGGGCATATTTCCTCGGATCACTTCCCCACTAGTAAAACAGAAAATTGAATGACAGATACATACCATAATTTTCCTTTCTTGACGAGCTCCATGTCAGTACAATTCCCACCCAGCTTGGCAGAATACTGAGGCTGCAGGTGGGCTCAAATTTATGAGTTAGGTCCTTGAAGCATGGGGGGGGGGGGGGGGGGCGCTTACCCAGCTGTGTTGACAATGGAGCTTGTCAGGAAAGGAAATTGATGGTATCTTTCATTCAATTTTCTATCATTTGGATGGTGAGCTGTATTGTATTTAAAAAATTATATTTTAGTCTCATCTGACCACAACACCTTTTTCTATGTGGCCTCAGAATCTTCAAGGTGCGTTTTAGCAAAACTCAGTTGTGACTGCATGTGGCTGTTCTTGAGGAGTGGCTTTCTTCTTGCAACCCTCCCATGCAAGCCACATTTGTGGAGAATTTGTGATATTGTTGTCATATGTACACAATGACCACTTTTTGTCATAAATTCCTTTAATTGCTTTAGAGTTGCTGTAGGGCTCTTGGTAGCCTCTGACCAGTTTCCTCCTGGCTCTTTCATCCAGTTTGGAGTGACGTCCTGATCCAGGGAGGGTCGGTGTTGTACCAAATACCTTCCACATAATAATAGACTTCACTATGCTTCTAGGCATTGATAAAGCCTTTGAATTTTTTTTGGTATCAATCGCCTGACTTTTGAGAGTACCTTGCCACCCATTGTTTGCTTCAATTGCATTACCAGGGACTGAAATGCTCCAGGCAAGCTTTTTCCACACGGAAGAAAAATGTATTTGAAATATATTTTAAAAATATTCTTCCCAAATATTGACATATTTGAAATACTACAATTTTGTCCATATTCAATATACGTCAATATATACTGTATGTTGAAATGTAATTATTACAGAATATATGAAACACATTTTTAAAAAACACATTTTCAAATATACTGTGTCTTTAAAAATACAAACTTACATTTTTGGAATGCAGTTACAAATACATGTAAAACTATGTTAAAATTGCTTTTTTATATGTTAAAAAAGAAACAAAGAAAATATTTTAAAATAATCTATATTTAAAAATAATTTTCATATATGTTGTGTGTATATATATATATATATAAAGAAATTAAGAAGAAAAATTTTAATTATCTGATACAGGGGATTTCTACTTCAGTGAATTCATGGCCTGCCCAGATTTAAAAAAAAGACTGGATCCTGAATTCTAAATAAATGTGTCCACTTCACATATACAATGCCTTTGAATGTCCACTACCAGCATTGTAGCACTTCTAAAATGGATGTCAGCTACTCTCTTTTGAAAAACCTTCTCACCATGACATTAAAGAGACATCGAAATTTTGTCTATACGTGACAAAGCGAAGGGCTCATTTAACATTCTTCCTTACTCAGCAGCATATACTCATGTTTTCTTTGTTGCTCTGTCTTCCATTCAGCATTGGAAGTATAAATAATTCCCGAGATGGAGAAACTTGACACTCATTCCCCATCTCCCATGTGACTGGGCCAGTGCTCCTGGGGAGAAAGCCCTCAACCTTGGGTAATTTCAGACAAATCTGAAAGTGTACACAAGACTATTAGATTCTGACAACTACAGTTGCAAGAAAAAGTATGTGAACCCCTTGGGATTTCGTGGAGTTTTGCATGAATTGGGCATAAAATGTGCTCTGAACGTCATCTAAGTCACAACAATAGAAGAACACAGTCTGCTGAACATAATACTACACAAACATTAGATGTTGCCATGGTTTAATTGCACATAACATGTAAACATTCACAGTGCAGGGAGGAAAAAGTATGTGAACCTTTGGACTTAATAACTGGTTGACCCTCCTTTGGCAGCAATAACCTCAACCAAACGTTTCCTGTAGTTGCAGATCAGACCTGCACAACGATCTGGAGTCATTTTGGACCACTCCTCTTCACAAAACTGTTTCAGTGTAGCAATATTCTTGGGATGTCTGGTGTGAATCGCTCTCTTAAGGTCATGCCACAGCATTTCAATCGGGTTGAGGTCAGGACTCTGACTGGGCCACTCCAGAAGGCGTATTCTGTGCTGTTGCAGCCATTGTTTTGTTGAATTACTTGTATGCTTTGGGTCATTGTCCTGTTGCATCACCCATCCTCTGCGGAGCTTCAGTTGGCGGACAGATGGTCGTACGTTTTCCTGCAAAATGTCTTGATAAACTCTGGAATTCATTTTCCCATCAATGACAACAATCCGTCCAGGCCCTGAGGCAGCAAAGCAGCCCCAAACCATGATGCTCCCTCCGCCATGTTTCACAGTGAAGATGAGGTTTTGATGTTGGTGTGCTGTGCCTTTTTTTCTCCACACATAGTGTTGTGTGTTCTTCCCAAACAACTCAATCTTGGTTTCATCTGTCCACAGTATATTTTGCCAGTAGTGCTGTGGAACATCCAGGTGCTCTTTTGCAAACTTCAAACGTGCTGCAATATTCTTTTTGGACAGCAATGGCTTCCTCCGTGGTGTCCTCCCATGTACTCCATTCTTGTTTAATGTTTTCCTTACTGTAGATGTGTCAACAAAAATGTTAGCATGTGCCAGAGATTTCTGTAGGTCTTTAGCGGACACTCTGGGATTCTTCTTTACCTCATGCAGCATTCTGCGCTGTGCTTTTGCAGTCATTTTTACAGGACGACCACGCCTAGGGAGAGTAGCAACAGTGCCAAACTTTCTCCATTTGTAGACAGTCTGTCTTACCGTGGACACATGAACATCAAGGCTTTTGGAGATACTTTTGTAACCCTTTCCAGCTTCATGCAAGTCAACAATTCTTGATTGTAGGTCTTCTGAGAGCTCTTTTCTGCGAGGCATGGTTCACATCAGACAGTGCTTCTTGAAACCAGTAAACCCAAAACGTGTGTGTTTTTTTTAAGGGCAGGACAGCTGTCAGCAACACATCCAATATCATCACACTGATTGGAGTCAAGGTTGGCTCACTCCTGGCTCCAATTAGCTCTGGGAGAAGTCATTAAGCTAGGGCCTCACATACTTTTTCCTCCCTGCACTGTGAATGTTTACATGTTATGTGCAATTAAACCATGGCAACATCTAATGTTTGTGTAGTATTATGTTCAGCAGACTGTGTTCTTCTATTGTTGTGACTTAGATGACGTTCAGAGCACATTTTATGCCCAATTCATGCAAAACTCCACGTAATCCCAAGGGGTTCACATACTTTTTCTTGCAACTGTAAAGAAAGAGGCAGAGAAACGTAGGAAAAGTGGATTGGGGGAGTTACATGATTTTGTGGTTTAAGGTCTACTGAAAAGGCTTTAGCCTTGTCTTGGCAACATTAGCTTAAAGATGAACTCCGGGATAAAAAAAAAAAAAAAAAAAAAAAAAAAATCACCCGTTAGTGCACCACCTTACACAAAACAGTTAATACACATTTGAAATTCCTTACAATTGAAGAGAAAAGTGTAACTGAATTTTCAGGAAGTCATCTCTGTAATTCAACAAAGAACAGCATCAGCTCTGTCAAGGAGGTGGTGTAACAGCAGGGATTACATCATAGCCTCTCCTCTCAGGATACTACACTTCCCATCAACCTTTAGGAATTGCAGTGAATGTGGGCGAGTACACTAGGCTTGTACATGTTGAATGTGTACTCACCCACTTCAACAGAAAACACGCCCACACATTCCCCAGCTGCCACTGCCAACTGCCCTGACATTCTGTTTTTAATCCCAGAATAAATATGGCCACATTCCCATAATTATATTGTTTATCCACGGTTATCTGCTGGAATTAAATATTAGAATTCTTCCTATTTTTCAATCACTGCTGCTTATATGCACAACAGAACAGAAACAAAGCATTGGGACATAAGGCTCCACTAACACTAGAGAGTTTCAAAATAGAACCACTACGATTTTTAAAAGCACTGTGAAAATGCACAAATTGTGATGCGTTTTTCTGCGCAACCAATACATTTTACCCTTGATTTTGCCACTATTTTACCCTGAGCTTTGCCATAATTTCCAAGCTTAGGGTGCGTTATTCATAGGTCATGTGCCTCAAAAACGCATTAAAACCACAATACGTGTGTGCTTTTGCTACGTGTTCAATTAATTTCAGACCTTGTTCATACCAATGCAGTTTGTGTTTTGTCCGTTTCGTCATGTGTTTTTGATGCAGTTTTTTTTTGGCCAGCTTGTTGCTGGACAGATTAAAAACGCAAAAAATATTTTTAAAAAAATCTATAACTCGTGTGTATTTTTTTAGGTGTTTACAATGTATTTCAGGCCTCGTTCAGAAAAACGCAAAAACCAATGCAGTTTGCGTTTTGTCCATTTTGCATGTGTGTTTTTGTCACGAATTACATTTTTTAAATTTTTTTATGGCCAACTTGTTGCTGGGCAGATTAAAAACGCAGATTAAGGCTCCATTCACACTAGGACATTTAAAATCACAGCTATTCTGCCTGAGATTTGAAAACGCACTGTGAAATTGTGAAAGCACGTGATCACGTTTAGGTGCCATTCATTTCAATGGAACCTGAAAAAGTGGGGTGTTTTTTTCCCGCAACTGCGACACATGATCTCCGAGTGCACAAACAAAGTCGTGGGACGTGCAACACCCAAAAAAGGTTCCAACTTTTTTTTGGAGTTGTGCATGCCACGATTTTGTTTGCTGAAGCTATGGGAGGCTGGACAGACCCAGAGTGTCCTGAACTATCATTCTTAGAACACTGCCTGGGTGGGAGGTACAGACCAGGAGTCTGACTCCACCCACTACAGTAAGCAGGGAGGAAATACAATCTTGGCTTCCAGGAGGAAGAACTACAGAGGGGCTGTGCCAAGACCAGTGACTGGGGGAATAGGAGTAATAGCAGCCACTGGTTTTACAAAACAAGAAACCACAGGGGATTATTGGTTTTCTTTAAAAATCATCAGCATATTTCAAAGCAATCATTGAGTGAACCAGAAGATGGAGGACATATTCAGTGAAGATAGGAGATCAGAAGCAAGGACATGGAAGAAAGTTTTTGTCCAGTGTTCTGCTTTAAGATGCTTCTAAGGTAGTTCAGGATTCATAGACCGGTGCATTTGATCTGTAGAAAACCTGATCTGTGTCTGACCTACTTCAAAAGGGTTTTGCATTTCCATAGACTTGTTTAGGAATACAAAACCCAGCAGAAGTGAATAGAAACCTGTGGACTCCAGCCCTCATTTAGATTAGGGTGGTCTGTAATCAAGCCTGCTGTGCTCCTTCAGATGATGTTGCCCATTAAATTTAAGTTTATTGAAATTGAGAGCAATTTGTTTTTATGTTTATCTTTGTTGCTCCAGCAGGTGTTGGATAACACATTTAGATATAAAAAAAAAAAAAAAAAAAAAAAAAAAAAAGGACATAGAAATACAGTAAAACCTTGGATTGTGAGCATAATTAGTTGTGGAAACATGCTTGTAATCCAAAGCACTCAGATATCAAAGCACATTTCTCCATAAGAAATATTTGAAACTCAGGTGATTCATTCCACAACCATTTATACATTAAATTATTACAGTAATACAAAATACTGTACAGTAGAAAATAAAAATTAACCTGCACTTTACCTTTGAAAATATATGTGGCTGGTGTGAGGGGAAACAAGAGAGGAGAGAAGGAGGGTTATTGTGTAGGACCTCTATCACTAACAGGATCACTGCTGTCTGTTGACTCACCAAAATCCTTTTCTTTTTGTGTGACTTTAACAAGGAACCTATCCAATGACACTTGTTTTTGCCTCCTTTTGACTATTTGGCAGGAATGTGACATTGTATTGTCCTTAGACTTATTGCTCACACTGCTACAGCCTCATTCGGGTGGTGCTTTTCTTCGAAATTTTGCACTGTTTCCCACATTTTCACATCTCCCTAATCTCATTTGAAGTGAATGATTCCTCTGCCTTTTTATCCCCTTCTTCAGACAAGATCTCCTCCATAACCTCTTGCTGTTGCTTGCAATGTAGATCCATCAGTTCGTCGGTGATCAGTCCCTGGCCATGTTCCTCCAACAGCTCTTGAATGTCATCCTCATTTACCTCCAGTCCCATAGTTTTCCCCAAGGACACAATTTGACAACTGTCAGCTCCTGTTCCTGAGCAAACCCCTCAAAGTCATGTCCAAGAACACAATCAGGCCACAGTTTTTTCCAAGCAGAATTGAGGGTTCTTTTGGTGACCCCATCACAGGCTTCATCGACGATCTTGAGGCAGTTCATGATGTGGAAATTATTTTTCCAAAACTCTGAGTAAAGGTTTGTTTCTTCCGTCACCTTGAAACATAACTGAAATAGTGCTTTGGTGTAAAGCTTTTTAAAGTTGGAAATGACCTGCTGATCCATGGGCTGGAGTAGTGGAGTGGTGTTAGGAGGAAGGAACTTTACCTTAATGAACTCAGATTCCTACAGTAAGTTGTCTTCAAGGCCTGGAGGATGAGCAGAAGCATTATCCATTACCAGCAAGACAGAGTGGAAAATTCTTTTTGAAAAGGTATTTCTTCACTGTAGGACCAAAGACTTCGCTGATCCACTCAACGAACAACATACGAGTGACCCAAGCCTTGCTGTTGGATGTCCACATAACGCTTAAATGGCACTTCTGCACCTTGCATTTCTTGAAGGTTTGTGGATTCTCGGAATGATACACGTGCAGGAGCTTGATTTGTAAATCCTCGTTTGCATTAGAACAAAACAAGAGGGTGAGACGATCTTTCATGGGCTTGTGACTGGGAATTGCATTCTCTTCTGCTGTAATATAGGTACTCTTTGGCATATTTTGCCAAAAAAAGGCCAGTCTCATCGCAGTTAAAAACTTGCTGCAGCAGGTAACAATCGGAAACCATGAGCTGCTGGAACTCGGCAACAAACGCCTCAGCTGCTTTAGCGTCCGAACTAGCATCTTCTTTGTGCCTCACAACACTATGAATGCCCCTTCTCCTCTTAAACGTATCAAACCATCCCCTGCTCATCCTGAAGCCTTCTTCATTTTCTATCGACGTACGTGGCAGTTTACTTACAAGATCTGCATACAAGGCAATGCTGCTCAATGAATTCCTTTTTAAATTCCACCATAATGATCTACTTCTTCTTACTGCCTTGTCTACTTTTTTTTCCCCATCAGGGCCATTGTTGCAGTATAGATGTTGACTATACAGCACAAGGTGAGGCACACCAACTGAGACCAGGAGACAATTACCCACAATTCCAACCCCCCAGCTCACTGGCAGTGATTGATAGTAGCGGGAGTAGCCAAGGTCTCCCGCTGCTGTCCCAGCCAATGAGGAGAGAGAGAGAACCAGCACATCACTAGATCAAGAAGGGACTCAAAGTACTAGAAAGGGGGGGGGGGGGGGGGTCGGAGGGAGCTGCATACAGTAGGTATTTTACCTTTATGAATACAATGCATGAAAAGTAAAAAACCGTGAGCCTTTACAACCACTTTAAGGTGGTACATATCTTTAAAGGCAATGTATACAATGTAAGTGTTTCTCAAGAAGACACGGAGCTCTGAAAACATCTAATAGTATAAATATTATGCTTGACAGCTATAAAAATACTCTTGTTGGTCACAATACATGATTTGTTTTGCATTATTGTAGTACATTCTTTTCTTTTTTTTTTTTAAATAAAAAGCTGGATTAGAAAATAAATTGAGTTGCATTTTGATAATGAATGTCGGGATATTTTGCTTAATTAAAACCCACACCGCTTCAATGAATAGAATTAACAGTTTCATGTTTCCACACTATGCAGTTCTACATGGATGCAAATACAAACAATTTACTCTCAAGCTTTAAATTTATATGAAGAGCCCATTTCTGAAACCAGGGTGGATAAAAATCAATGATTTAAAAAAAAAAAAAAAAAAAAAATGGATTTTTTTGATTTAAATCGGATTTTTTTTAAATAAAATGCTTTTTGAGGAAAATATATTACCATCCAAAAGGTTATTCCATCATGAAATAAAGATTAGTTTTTTTAATTATGTAGAATAAGGCTGTATATATTATATTGTTTTTGGTAAATAAATTCCATTACTCCATTCACAATGTCATGCTCTTCCAGAGGTTTTATTAGATTATTGGGCAGTTTCTCTGCCTACAAGATATTATCACAGATGCTTGGTTTACTTTTGCAGTTCTCAAAACTGAATTTGACTCAGCGGAGATCACATGCCTCTTCTTCACAGCAAAAATATTATAACATGAACAGAGTTAAGAAAAAGACCTTAATCCTAACTTCTACAAACCTATGAATACAGAATCAACCCCTTCAGTGCTAAGTTTCAAGAAGTTCAGTGAATAGAATAGAAACAATATTTTTCTGATTGTTTGGAGTGGAATAGATCTGCACAAGAAGAAAGTGAAACTAAGTGTGAGGAGGAAGGGGCTGACAGTCTAAGTTTCTTAAAATATATATATTTTGTTTAGCCAAATTAGTTACCAAACATGGATGTTTGTTTAAGCAAATAACATATGCTGGAATGTTATTGTTTCAGTTGAATAAATCTATTTAAATTGTTATTATTAAGGTAATGGTTATTTTTCTCCTTCCTAAGTACAACAGAAAAGTTGTCCAAATATGAATGATTAACCTATTAAACTGGGGATAAAAAAACTAATATGAAAAGTTGTTATTCTAAAAATCTTCATCTACTTGCATATTAAAGTTATACCAGCAAGAATTAGTCTTTATGTAGAAAACTAGGATTTAAATCAAGCCTTACTGACTAGTGATTTAAATCGTGATTTAAATCAGTTTGATTTAAATCAAATCCACCCTGTCTGAAACAGCTGAAATTTACAAAATTGTCTATAAACACAAATTGCTTTATTAATTAATGCTTTTCTCGAATCAAGTAACTGGGAAGTAATTGATTTCTCATGACAGCTAGGAAAAAGGACCACTGTCATTTTTGGAACAGCAATCCTTCACAGATCAAGGCCTTCTAGGCATTCTTGTACTCATCTAGTAAGCTGGGGAATAGAACAGAAGCAAAGACTTCTTAAATCTATCAAGATAGAGCTATTGGGAAATGGCATAACTAAAGGGTCTATTGATACGTCAGTAATGAGATTTCTCAATGCTGATACAATTCTATCCCACAGATAAGAAATGTAAGGGCAAAAAAACCCAAATTTTGCAAATCAATGGAAACTGTGATATTACCGTTCTGCCTCGTCCAATCAGAGAATGCTTTGCATGCATTTAGAAAATGCAAAGCATTCCCTGAATAATGCCTGTGCTGAGCGGCCAACCACCCGTGTTCTGTAAGCAGGAGTGCAGCCGTTTGGCCTGAGACCCAGAAGCTAGTGGAGATCAATCACTGAAGTGAAAGTGATTTCCAGCAGGATCAGCTAGTTAGTGTGTGTGTGTGTGTGTTTTATTTCAGGTATTTACCAAAACATATTCAAGCTATAGTTCTATAATGGATATGGGATGAAGGTGCACACTCTGCTTTAATTTGAGGGTATGGACATCCAACTTGGAGCAGGGGTTTAAGAATTACAGCTCTTAGGAGTAGACATCCCCCTTTTTCAAGGGACCAAAATAAATTGGACAATTGAATCAAAAGCTGTTTCATGGCCAGGTGTGGGCTACTCCATCAATTAAGCAGGTAAAAGGTCTGGAGTTGATTCTAAGTGTGGTATTTGCATTTGGAATCTATTGCTGTGAATCTACATCATGTGTTCAAAGAAGCTGTCCATGCAAGTGAAACAGACCATTATAAGGCTTCAAAATGAAACAAACCCATCAGAGAGATAGCAGCAACATTAGGAGTGGCCAAAGCAACAGCTTGGTACATTCTGAAGAAAGAAGAATGCACTGGTGAGCTCAGCAAAATAAAAAAGGCATGGACGTCCAAGGAAGACGACAGTGGTGGATGATCGCAGGATCCTCTCTATGGTAAAGAAAAATCCATTCACAACATCCAGACAACTGAATATATATTGATATTAATTATTTCTACTCTGTATTCCAAAGGCTTTTGTATTTGCATAGCACAGCAATACAAAGCAACATGCTTACACAGTAAAGCACACACAAACAACATAGTAAAACAGCGCATAGTTAACCCTTTGATTGCCCCAAATGGCCCCACGGTCCCTTTTATGCCCAGTGTCATTAGTAGCGTGTCAGTGCTATTCATTAGAACTGATCACTGTATTAGTGCCACTGGGGATGTCATTGGCAGTTAGTCAGTTCCCGCCAGTGTCAGAATGCCCGCCGCAGTCCTGCTATAAGTCCCTGATTGTCGCCATTACTAGTGTAAAAAAAAAAAAAAAAAGGTTTACAAAGAATTCTAGTATATATACCGCCATTCGTAAACGCTATAACTTTCACATAAACCAATTCATTTACATGTATTGGGATTTTTGTTTTTAGCAAAGACATGTAGCAAAATCCATTTTGGCCAAAATTTGATTTTAAAATTTTTTTTACTGGATGTATTATAAGGAAAAGTTAAAAATATTGTTTTTTCAAAATTGTCGGTCTTTTTTTGTTTATAGCGCAAAAAAAATAAATGCAGAGGTGATCAAATACCACTGAAAGAAAGCTCTATTTGTGGGGAGAAAAAAAAAGACAGACATACATTTATGTACAGCGTTACATGACCGTGCAATTGTCAGTTAAATAACGCAGCACCGTATCGCAAAAATGGCCTGGTCAGGAAGAGGGGTAAATCCTCTGGAGGGCAAGTGGTTAATAGCAGGCTTCTTCACTTCGATTTCATTAGCCCTAACGCACACTGGACGTTTTTATAACGCTAGTAATGTTAGCTGTGTAAAGTCACATTAAAAACTTGAGTTTCTCACCTTTTTTTTTTTAGCATTTTTGCATTAGTGTTTAGTGGCATTTTGCTGCGATTAGCAGCATTTTCCCGCTTTTTTTGGGGGTAAAAAAAAAAAAAGTCCCAAAACGCCGGTTTGCAGCATTTTACCATGTTTTTCAGTGTTAGAGCATTTTTACAGCTAAAAAACGCCTCTACAAACCGACTAGTTCTGGGGGTTTTTTCCAGTCAAAAAATGCTGATTACAATCTGTGTGCTTGGGCACATAGGAGAGGGGGTTTACTGGCTGTAGAAAAAAAAAACGAAAAAAGCCAAAAACAGCCGCTGTAAAAACGTCCAGTGTGTATGAGGACTTATACTTGCAGGGAATGGTTCTGCAGTGCCTGCACTATACATAATTACATAGTCTGGCTGCAAAAAGACAAAAGTCCATCCAGTTCAACTATAAAACAAAAAACAACAAAAAAAAAAAAAAAACATAGGTATAATCCTACACCCACAGTTGATCCAGAAGAAGGCAAAAAAACCCAGCAAAGCATGATCCAATTTGCTCCTGCTGGGAAAAAAATTTCTTCCTGGTCCCCCGAGAGGCAATCGGATATTCCCTGGATCAACTTCACCTGTAAATGTTAGTATCCAGTTATATTGTGTGTATCTCTGTATACAATTCAGGATGACTTCTCATGCACACTGGACATTTTTACAGCGGCTGTTTTTGGCGGGTTTTTCCTACAGCCAGTAAACGCCCCAGCATGTTATCCTATGTGTCCATGTACACATAGGTTTTAATCAGCATTTTTTGGCAGGATTTTTTTTTTTGACTGGAAACCCCCCCCCCCCCCCTTCCCCCAGAACTAGTTGATTTCTAGAGTTTTTTTAGCTGTAAATTCGCTCTAATGCAGCCAATAGATGGATCATTTATTGGCCGATTTTTTGGGCGAAAACAAAAAAGCGGTTGTTCTGTTGCCACCAATGATTGCAAAAATCAGCCGTTCTTCACAAATTTCCCAGCATGACCGATAAAAGAAATGAGGAACAGCGAAAATCGGCCGATGACATTGCCCCACTAACAGTGCAAAAATCGGCCGATTATTCTTTTGGGAAAAAAAAAAAAAAAAAAAAAAAAAAAAAAAAAAAAAATCGGCCGATAAATGAACAGTCTATGGCCTGCATAACACTGAAAAAAGCAGCTGCGTTTTTTTTGGGGGGGGGGGGGGGGGGGGGAGGGGGGTTATTTGAGCAATTTTTTTTGTGCGTAAAAAAAAAAGGTAAAAAACTCAGCAAAATGCAAGAATGCTGAAAAACTTGCGTTTTTAACACAATGTTACACAGCTAGTGCTACCAGCGTTACTAGAACGCCCAGTGTGCATGAATCAGAGGTTAATAAACAGACTAGTTATGTAATCAGCTCTGTGTGGAATAACCTGTCACCTGTCAGCCATCTATATGAAGTCCTGATCGGTCATTCACACAATGACTAGTAAAGGTCACACACCTGACCCAGGCAGGGAAGGGTTACAAGGCATTAAACAGGATACAAGGGATCCAATGTGGAGGCGAAGTGCAGTGTTCCTTCACAATGCGATGATTGGTAACAGGGAAATCAATGCTTGTGATCAGTGTGATGATATCAGTGCACTTTCCACTCACAGTCACTTCCCACTTCTAGCACCAGACCCCAGACAACACGATATATCACCCTGTACGTATAGAGGAGGCTCACCTCACTGCTCTACAAACTGGGAGCCGCACGGAGCTCGCTACAAACAACAAGGAAGCAGCCATAGACAGTGTAAGCTTCAGGAGTTCACAATGTAAGAGACCGGCAAGGTACAGCCCCGCCTCTTCCCCTGCGGCTACCACTCAGCAATTACATACTATGCTTTCCGTCAGATATATAAAGCGCTTTCTGATTGGATAACGCTTTGATTGAAAGTCGTCCCTTGGCAAAGAATTTATTGTGAGCTAGCTCCCTCTGCTGGCACAACTAGTATTCTGCACGTATTTACTGTATAAACAACTGTTGAACAAAGACCCGAATATATTTCAGACAAATGAATACAATTGAGTCCTGTCTGTGATACTTTGTTTTATTTGAACTAACATACAATTTTGAGGATGAGCTTTCGGGGTATGTCCCCTTCTTCAAGGTCCAGACAGTACTACTTCACAATAGGGCTGCAACAGGGGCGGACTGACAACTCATGGGGCCCCTGGGCAATAGGGGTTCATGGGGCCCCTGTGTCCTTGCCCAAACTCAAAAAAGCCTATGAAAAAGGTACCAAGGGAATCTCATGGGGCCCCCTACTGACCCCGGGCAGTGCCTGAGTTTCCAAATGGTCAGTCCGCCCCTGGGCTGCAATCACCTCAGACAAATGAATGACAGCAGCTCTAATTAGTATTCATACTTCTGAACGATTGAAACTGACTACTGGAAAACGTAGGTTAGGAAACATCAGTTTAGCTGTGTTTGCATACCGCATTTATGTGCATTTGCATTTAGAAGCGTTTTTAAAAGAGAACCTCAGGAGACCCTCCCAAATGCCCAGAATGCACTGAAAAATAGTAAAAAAATTAACTATTTCAGACATTTTGAGAGGAATAGAGAGAGCAGAAGCAGAGAGAGCAGTATGTGTTGAGATGACCTGTCTTTTCTGGTTGTATTCACTATGGATCCCATCATGAGCATAATGCGGCACGTTCTACCATTTTTTCCTTCACGTGAAACCTGGAACTGACTGCGCTGGTGTACTAGGTCCATTTGAATACATGGAAAACGCTTTGCATGCATTTCTGATGATGAAAAAAGGCTCTGGACAGCATCTGGATATGGAACAGTTAAAAAATGCTTCTAAACGCAAACGCTTATATACACGGTTAACTGCATTTACAAGCATTTACACTCATTTACAAGCATTTGGCATTTGAAATGCCAGTAAAAGTTACTCCTGAATGCAACTTTGGTGCGTTAAAAAAAATGACTGTAAACTCAACTGCCTGTAAAGGACTGTAAATGACTATGTGTACAGGACACATAGGAAAACATTAGGGAGAGTTCAGGGGCTGCTGAAAAAAAAGGCTGAACTGCTCCTGAATGTGAGTTTATCAGCTGCAGTGTACATGAGCCCTTATGACATTGTACCATGTGTTTTATAAACACTAATATTTGGTAAATCAGTTATAATAAGCCCTCATGCACACTGACGTTTTACAGCAGCTGTTTTTGGTGTTTGTAATTTTTTCCTACAGCCAGTAAACCCCCCAGCATGTTATCCTATGTGTCCATGCACACATAGACTGCAATCAGCGTTTTTTGGCTGAAAGAAAAACCAACAGGACTAGCGGGTTTCTAGAGTTTTTAGCTGCAAAAACACTCTGGCTCTTAAAAACACAGGAAAACTCAGCAAACCAGCGTTTTTGGACTTTTTTTGACCAAATAAACACTTATTTTGCGGAACAAACCTGCTAAAAACCGCTGAAAAACTCATGTTTTTAACGTGACTTTACACAGCTAACGTTACCAGCATTATCAAAACGTCCAGTGTGCATGAGGACTAAAAACGTCCAGTGTGCATAAGGACTAAAAATGTCCAGTGTGCATGGGGACTAAAAACGTCCAGTGTGCATGGGGACTAAAAACGTCCAGTGTGCATGGGGACTAAAAATGTCCAGTGTGCATGGGGACTAAAAACGTCCAGTGTGCATGGGGACTAAAAATGTCCAGTGTGCATGGGGACTAAAAATGTCCAGTGTGCATGAGGACTAAAAACGTCCAGTGTGCATGTGTTATTAAACCCCCAACATTTTTAAGCTTAACCACTTGCCCTCCTGAGGATTTACCCCCCCCCCCTTCCTGACCAGGCCATTTTTTGTGTTACGGCACTGCATTACTACAACTGACAATTTTGCGGTCATGCAATGCTGCACCCAAATGAAATATACATCCTCTATTTCCCATGAATAGAGCTTTCTTACGGTGGTATTTGATCACCTGTGCAGTTTTTATTTTTTGCACTATAATAAAAGAAAGCGGCAATTCTGAGAAAAAAAAACAAGATTTTTGACTTTTTGCTATTAAACATGTCCAGTAAATCAATTATAAAAATCTAATTTTGTCATAAATTTAGGCCAAAATGTATTCTGCTACATGTCTTTGCTAAAAAAAAAATCTAAATTTGTGTAAATTAATTGGTTTGCGTGAAAGTTACAGCGTTTACAAATGGACGTATATATACTGGAATTTTTTTTATTTTTACTAGCAATGGTGGTGATCAGCGACTTATAATGGGACTGCAGCAGACATTCTGACACTGGGGGGAACTGACTTGGTGTCACTGATATCCCCAGTGACACCAATACAGTGATCAGTGCTAAAAAAAGCACTGACACTGTACTAAATGCACTGGGCAGAAAGGGGTCAACATGAGGGCGATCAAAGGGTTAACTGTGTGCAAGGAGTGTTTTACTAGGGGGCAGTGTCTGTGTGCTTCACTGTAATCACACTGCTCTGGATGGCTGTGCTGTGCACAGTCATCCAAAGCAGTGTGCCTAAGCTGACAGGGAGGAGAACTGTTAGTAAAGAAAACAGTTCTCCTTCCCATCGGAGATCTTCGGAAATCACCAGGCGCCAGCGAGTAATTACCGACTGGGACCCAGTGATTGACAGTTGCGGCCACCCCCTACCCAGAAATGCAAAATCACATATATACAGTGAAGGAAATAAGTATTTGATCCCTGCTGATTTTGAATGTTTGCCCCCTCACAAAGAAATGATCAGTCTAAAAATCGAATGGTAGGTGTATTGTAACACAGAGAGACAGAATAGCAGCAAAAAAAAAATCAAAAGAAATTAAATGCATGTCTAACAAATGATGCACTGATTTGCATGTTCATGAGGGAAATAAGTGTTTGATCCCCTATCATTCAGCAGGATTTCTGGCTACCAGGTGTCTTTCATACAAGTAACAAGCTGAGATTAGAAGCAGTCTCTTAAAGGGAGTGCTGCTAATCTCATTTTGTTACTTGTATAAAAGACACCTGTCCACAGGAGCAATCAAACAATCAGATTCCAAACTCTCCACCATGGAAAAGACCATAGAGCTGTCCAAGGATGTCAGGGACAAGATTGTAGACCTACAAAAGGCTGGACTGGGCTACCAAACTATCGCCAAGCAGCTTGGTGAGAAGGTGACAACAGTTGGTGCAATCATTCTCAAATGGAATAAACACAAAACAACTGTTAATCTCCCTAGGTCTGGTGCACCATGCAAGATCTCACCTTGTGGAGTGTCAATGATCATGAGAACAGTGAGGAATCATCCCAGAACTACACATGAGGATCTTGTCAATGATCTCCAGGCAGCTGGGACCACAGTCACCAAGAAAACAATTGGTAACACACTATGCTGACAAGGATTGAAATCCTGCAGTGCCTGCAAGGTCCCTCTGCTCAAGAAAGCACATATCCAGGCCCGTCTGAAGTTTGCCACTAAACATCTGAATGATGCAGAGGAGGACTGGTTGAAAGTGTTGGGGTCAGATGAGACCAAAATCGAACTCTTTGGCATGAACTCAACTGGCCATGTTTGGAGGAGGAGGAACGCTGCCTATGACCTTAAGAACACTATCCCAACTGTCAAACATGGTGGTGGAAACATTCTGCTTTGGGGGTGTTTTTCTGCTAAGGGGACAAGACAACTGCACCACATTAAAGGGACCATGGACGGGGCAATGTACCGTCAAATCTTGGGTGAGAACCTTCTTCCCTCAGCCAGGGCATTGAAAATGGATGGGTGTTCTAGCATGACAATGACCCAAAACACATGGCCAAGGCAACAAAGGAGTGGCTCAAGAAGAAGCACATTAAGGTCCTGGACTGGCCTAGCCAGTCTCTAGACCTTAATCCAATTGAAAATCTGTGGAGGGAACTGAAAGTTCGAGTTGCCAAACGTCAGCCACTAAACCTTAAAGACTTGGAGAGGATCTGCCAAGAGGAGTGGGCCAAAATCCCTCCTGAGATGTGTGCAAACCTGGTGGCCAACTACAGGAAACGTCTCACCTCTATGATTGCCAACAAGGGATTTGCCACCAAGTACTAAGTCATGTTTTGTGAAGGGGATCAAATACTTATTTCTCTCATGAACATGCAAATCAGTGCATAATTTGTTAGACATGCATTTCTTTTGAATTTTTTGTTGCTATTCTGTGTCTCAGTGTTACAATACACCTACCATTCAGTTTTTAGACAGATAATTTCTTTGTGAGTGGGCAAATATTCAAAATCAGCAGGGGATCAAATACTTATTTCCTTCACTGTATATATACACGTGATTTTGTGCACCCGTGCCGCCCTGTAGCAGTATTTGTGCTATAGGGCGGACGGGAAGCGGTTAAACCCACAACAGTAAAATCAGTCTGTATATGCAGTAAAGCATGCTTGGTATACTCACTGTGGAACCTAAGGGGTTAATCTTCAGCATTGTGTAAAAATGCTGTTCTCTGATCCTCCCCTTTTTAAATGTTCCTTGATGTAAATCTACTATGTATGTACACTACTTTGTACCCCATACTCATTCACATGGAAGGGGACTGGAATCTGGGGGCCCCCTTGTTAAACAGGGCTTCCAGATTCCAATAAGCCCCCCACCCACAGACCCCCACAACCACTGCCGAGGGTTGGGGGAAGAGGCCCTTGTCCCCAACATGGAGACAATGTGCTTTGGAGGAGACCCCCATGTTGAAGGCATGTGGCCAGGTTGGGATCAGGGCGCTCTCGCTTGTTTCCCCTCTTTCCTGGCCTACCAGACTGCATGCTCAGATAAGGGTGTGGTATGGATTTAGGGGGGACCCCACAACATTTAGTTTTTATTTTAGCGTGGGGTTCCCCTTAACAGCTTCCTGACAGCCCTATAGCAGATATACTGCTACAGGGCGGCACAGGTGCACCCTACCCACATTGCCATTCGTGGCCGCAGCTGTCAATCACTGGGTCCTGGCCGGTGATTACTCGCCGGTGCCCGGTGATTACCGAGGATTTCCAATGGGTCGGAGGGCTGTTTTGTTTACTAACAGTTCTACTCCCTGTCAGCTCGGGCACACTGCTTTAGATGGCTGTGCACAGCACAGCCATCCAAAGCACTGTGCTTACAGTGAAGCACAGAGACACCCCCCCAGTAAACCACTCCCTGCACACAGTTAACCCTTTGATCGCCCCCATGCCATTTAAAAAAAAATTTTGGTGTGGGATTCCCCTCAAAATCCCTATCAGATCCAAACGGCCTGGTATGGATTGAAGGGGAACCCCACTCCGTTTTTCAAGAACATTTTTCACTAGCACTTCTTTTGTTTACATTCTGCTGACTGTAGTTGAGTCATGGTTGTTAAAGACGGGCTGGACAGCTCCTTAACAAACAGCTATTACCGATTCAATTTGGATCATTCGTTAATTTGAATGCTTCAAACATCCGAATGAAACAAATGGATTTCGTTGTTTCGTTATAATTTATTTTGGATTTCTTGAAATTAGTTTCTGTTGTTATAACAAACCTTTCGTCCAGTTTTAGATTTGTAATGAAATTAATCGCACATGTCTAAAGATGAATAACAATTGTATTTTTGGCAGTATGCAGTAGATGTAAACTGCCTATATACTATTATTAGACAGAAAGATACCTTGGAAAAAATGGGATGGACCATGAAAGACAGAACCAAATTAAGAAAAGAGCAAGTAGAATTTATGGTGCAGAGAATGAGAAGTATTTTTTTTTTGGAATAAGAAAAAAGTTCTTTAGACAGAAGAAGGGAGTTGCAATGAGGGTTAAATATGCTGCCAGCATGGAAAATAAGTGGGAAGAGGAGAAAATATATGGGAAACAGAGACCGGAATTAAATGTATAAAAAAAAGGTACATAGATGATGTGTTTATAGTGTGGGAGGGACCAGAGTTAACACTTAAAGAGTTTTTGGAGGATATCAACAGCAATAGTTATATCTCCTTCACAGGATGTCATGGTCAGAGGTCAGGTTCAGAGACCAGTAGCTATAGCAGCAGACCAATCAACAGGATAGGTAGATGAGCAGGTCACCCTGGCAGATGACGCAGGCTCACCTGAGGTGCAGAGTCTAAGAACTAACTGGTATTCACCAGAGCTCCTGATGGTGGAGATGGGTTTTGCTGCGTTTTAGTACCAGGTCGCAGTTCTCAGGATCGCCCCACCAAGAGGTGAGCAAGCCAGGATCTAGTAAAGATATGGCAGGTAGGTATCAAACAGAAGCATAGTCAATAAACAAGCCAAGGGTCGGTAACAGGTGGTTGTAGGTTGGGATGAGGCAGAATCGTAGTCGAGGAACAAGCCAAAGGTCGGTAGCGAAGGTGTGGACGGCAGCAGGAGAGACAAGAGCAAGATGCTGACTGGTGAAGACACAATAATCTGGCAAGCAGGAAGTGCAGAAACATGGCTTAAATCAGGATGTTTATGGGAGGAGCAAAGAGTTCAAGTTTCAGCAGAAAACAAGGTACAAGGCAGGATTGTCCAATAGATCAGGCAGGGTACTGTCCAGCATCCCACATAGCTCAGTGAGAAGAGTTACTGCCAGACACAGTAGAGGTCCCAGGTTCAAGTCCAGGTCCTGACATGGGGCGCTATAACAGAGAAGTAGTTACCTACTTATTTATTGTTGTATACTCAAAATAACAAAGGTTGTGCACACAAACTTATTTTAAGGTGACAGACCTTAAGTAAGTGCAAGTGAAAGATTCGAACAAAGAAGAGTTGTTGAAAACAAAACAAAGAGATAGGGGGAAGATTTTGGTGTGGAATTTAGCTTGGAGCATAGCAAACAATTTAGATCTATGGAAAAAGTAATGAAAAAACATTGGCTAATATTACTGAGGGATAATATGTTAGCCAAAGAACTCCCAATAAGGCCCAAATTTGTGCACAGGTGCATCCCCCCTCATATTGCGAGATAAAATTGTTAAAAATGTACCCCTAAGAAAGCTAACGTTTTTGGACCAGACAGGATTTTGTAAATGTGGTAGGTGTACTACCTGCAAAACATGGAAAAATACAGGCAGGAGAACCACACATTTTCAGTCCAAGGTTACTGATAAGGTATATGAGATAATGAAATTGATAGCATGCAGTAAACAATACTTATGCACTGCCAGTTCTTTTAAATACCTTAGAGCAAAATACCTGAACTGTTGCTAACACCTAAATACATGTCCCCACATACACAGAAAACTAACTAAAGCTCTAAATGGTTTAGCCAAACTAACTAATAAAATAAATAAATTAACTTCCACTCTGTCTCTGTGTGGTTTTATCAAGAAATAAGTTGTGCCTATACACACACTTTACTGTTATACGTAAAATAAATGTGTTATAAATCCATAACTCTATTGCTGTGAATCTCACTCAAAAATCTTGGATAATCTGCTAATAAATAAAAGTCACCAATCCAACAAATGGAAAATAAAATGATAAAAAGATGAAAATAAGACCGTAATATCAGCCCTGAAAGATAGAATTACTCAATTGCAGCCTTATTGGATAGAGTAAAAGTACCCAAACCATATTTTTGTATATAATGAAAAAATGCTTACAAATAATTAAATACATTGCAATTGAAACCAATGTCCTTGTGCTTCAAGTGAAAAAACCTATGATTCAGTTGGTGCAATTATAACTTGAATGTCCTATATATCCGCAATTCAAATCCCAACTGTGTAAATGATGCAGTATGCCAGTCCACCTTGCAAGAATAGTAATAATCATACCAAACAACCGTGTTCCACCTCTGTGTGAAGTGACCACTCTTATAGGTCATATAAGCTTGTGTTTAATGCCCATATAAAAGGCTCCACTGCTGTTGGTCCCTTTAAATGGCCTTGTTCAATCTCCAGCTATTGGTAATGGTGCTAATATAAATTAAGGAGAAGAACTACCCATAGAGAAGTATATCTCATAAGCACACAGAATGTTTAACTATTTATTAAAAGAATGCCACTCATATAGATAAGATTAAAATGCACTCGCTGGAAGCTCTGAACTATATGCTTACCAGCCTTCTAAGCTTGGACCAGAAGTGATATCACCTGGCTCTGTCCAACGCGTTGTGTCACTGATCACATGACGTCCTCTGGGATAAAGTTGGGTGATCTCTACTGGGTCTTAAGTACACCAAGCTGTTTACAATCTCCATGGTAACCAAATCACACATTTGACCACACCCCATGTAACATCGATGATGTCACATGGGGTGGGTCACCCGGGTGATGTCCTCGGGTGGCCCCGCCCCTTACATATTTAAGAATTGTCAAGCCAGCTCAGAGGCAGAGGGCTGGCAGCCAGCGGCGGGCATCTTGATTAATGTTGGATCTACTGTGGGGGACATTCTTTTAGTTTTTTCCTTTAATAAAGGACTTGTCGAAGACCGTGTCCTGTCTTTTATCACACTACACGTATTGTTGTTTCTGCATGAGTAACGGCACCATGTAACCCATACTCATTCGCATGGGGGGGGCAGGATCTGGGGGCCCTCTTGTTAAAGGGGGCTTCCAGATTCTGATAAGCCACCTGCCTGCAGACCCCCACAACCACTGGCCAGGGTTGTGGGGAAGAGGCCCTTGTCCCCATCAAAGCACCCTCCCATGTTGAGGGCATGTGGCCTGGTATGGTTCAGGAGGGGGGGTGATCACTCACCCCACCCTTTCCTGATCTGCCGGGCTGCATAAGGGTTTGGTATGGATTTTGGGGGGGACCCCACACCATTTTTTTAAAAAAAGTTGGTGTGGGAGTTCCTCTCAAAATCCATACCAGACCCGAAGGGCTTGGTGTGGATGAGAGGGCGAACCCCACACCGTTTTCTTAATTATTTTCTTAATCGCCGGAAATTCTTTTACATTCAGCTGTCAGTGGGGAACCCCCGCTGACAGCTGAAACATTAACCTCCATGGCGGTATTCCCGAGTGTAGCTTGGGGTAAAAAATTTCAGTACCAAAAGCGGTAACCCCGAGCAACACTCGGGATTACCCTGCAGCGTTGCTCCAGGATCCCTGTTTCACGTACCTTGTTCTGCCCCTGCGTCCCTGGCCATCTCCTCCTGCCGATGCCGACATCCGTCTTCTGGGTTACGGTCCCTGCAAGGGTCGGGATGTATGGGGGGGGGGACAGAACCGGTGGGAAATCCAAAAACTTTAAAAGTGACATTCAGTCAATACACTAAAATCACATAGTAAAACATTACTGTATCAAACCATTTTACATACATTTTGTCCCTAGTGCTTCATCCTGTGTCCTGCCTGCATTTTTACTGTTCTTTCTGCCTGGAAACTGAGAAAAGTCCATGACGTCCAAAAAGCATTAGGTCACCAGCTAGAGAACAGCGATAGTAAATTAGAACCACTTGCAGAATTGAGTGATAATGATTCGTTGAGAAATTCATCATTAGACACTGAAAAAGATTTTGCGACTAAGCTCAGCGATGTGCGAACTTGGAGCAATATTTCAAATTTCAGTGTTTTTGGTTTGATTACATTATTGAATTAAATTTATTATATTATTATTTTTTATGATTATTTATTATATTATAATTTTTTATTTCGCTTTTCAAATTTTATCATACCCAGGATGTTTACTAGACTCTTGTTCGGACAGATTTCAGGGAGTTATTCCTAAAAATTACAGGCCTACAGTAAAAAAACCAACATATTTCCATGCAAAAAAATGTACCGCTTTGAGCACCGAAATATTGACATAATCATACCACATATGACATAATCATACCACTAGGGAGGTTAACACATGGTTGTCACTACTAAAATACCGCATGACTTAATAAAATAACTCATGCACTGTTTTAGTAGAGTTTACTTTTTTCTGATCCCCGGAACGGATTAATTGGTTTTCAATGCATTCCCATAGGAAACAGTGTTATATGAAAAGTCCTGCAGAACTAATTAGATTCATAAACCGAGGTATTACTGTATATATATATATATATATACAGTTGCAAGAAAAAGTATGTGAACCCCTTGGGATTACGTAGAGTTTTGCATGAATTGGGCATAAAATGTGCTCTGAACATCATCTAAGTCACAACATTAGAAGAACACAGTCTGCTGAACATAATACTACACAAACATTAGATGTTGCCATGGTTTAATTGCACATAACATGTAAACATTCACAGTGCAGGGAGGAAAAAGTATGTGAACCTTTGGACTTAATAACTGGTTGACCCTCCTTTGGCAGCAATAACCTCAAACGTTTCCTGTAGTTGCAGATCAGACCTGCACAACGATCTGGAGTAATTTTGGACCACTCCTCTGCACAAAACTGTTTCAGTGTAGCAATATTCTTGGGATGTCTGGTGTGAATCGCTCTCTTAAGGTCATGCCATAGCATTTCAATCGGGTTGAAGTCAGTACTCTGACTGGGCCACTCCAGAAGGTGTATTCTGTGCTGTTGCAGCCATTGTTTTGTTGAATTACTTGTATGCTTTGGGTCATTGTCCTGTTGCATCACCCATCCTCTGCGGAGCTTCAGTTGGCGGAAAGATGGTTGTACGTTTTCCTGCAAAATGTCTTGATAAACTCTGGAATTCATTTTCCCATCAATGACAACAATCCGTCCAGGCCCTGAGGCTGCAAAGCAGCCCCAAACCATGATGCTCCCTCCGCCATGTTTTACAGTTGGGATGAGGTTTAATGTGAGTGTGCTGTGCCTTTTTTTCTCCACACATAGTGTTGTGTGTTCTTCCCAAACAACTCAATCTTGGTTTCATCTGTCCACGGTATATTTTGCCTGTAGTGCTGTGGAACATCCAGGTGCTCTTTTGCAGACTTCAAACATGCTGCAATATTCTTTTTGGACAGCAATGGCTTCCTCCGTGGTGTCCTCCCATGTACTCCATTCTTGTTTAATGTTTTCCTTATTGTAGATGTGTCAACAAAAATGTTAGCATGTGCCAGAGATTTCTGTAGGTCTTTAGCTGACACTCTAGGATTCTTCTTTACCTCATGCAGCATTCTGCGCTGTGCTCTTGCAGTCATTTTTACAGGATGACAACGCCTAGGGAGAGTAGCAACAGTGCTAAACTTTCTCCATTTGTAGACAGTCTGTCTTACCGTGGACACATGAACATCAAGGCTTTTGGAGATACTTTTGTAACCCTTTCCAGCTTCATGCAAGTCAACAATTCTTGATCGTAGGTCTTCTGAGAGCTCTTTTCTGCGAGGCATGGTTCACATCAGACAGTGCTTCTTGAAACCAGTAAACCCAAAACAGGTGTGTGTTTTTTAAGGGCAGGACAGCTGTCAGCAACACATCCAATATCATCACACTGATTGGAGTCAAGGTTGGCTCACTCCTGGCTCCAATTAGCTCTGGGAGAAGTCATTAAGCTAGGGCCTCACATACTTTTTCCTCCCTGCACTGTAAATGTTTACATGTTATGTGCAATTAAACCATGGCAACATCTAATATTTGTGTAGTATAATGTTCAGCAGACTGTGCTCTTCTATTGTTGTGACTTAAATGACATTCAGAGCACATTTTATGCCCAATTCATGCAAAACTCCACGTAATCCCAAGGGGTTCACATACTTTTTCTTGCAACTGTATATATATATATATATATATATATATATATATATACACACATACACAGTGGGGATCGAAAGTTTGGGCACCCCAGATAAAAATTTGTATTAATGTGCATAAAGAAGCCAAGGAAAGATGGAAAAATCTCCAAAATGCATCAAATTACAGATTAGACATTCTTATATGTCAACAAAAGTTAGATTTTATTTCCATCATTTACACTTTCAAAATAACAGAAAAAAAAATGGTGTCTGCAAACGTTTGGGTACCCTGCAGAGTTAATATCTTGTACTGCCCCCTTTGGCAAGTATCACAGCTTGTAAACGCTTTTTGTAGCCAGCCAAGAGTCTTTCAATTCTTGTTTGAGGTATCTTTGCCCATTCTTCCTTACAAAAGTCTTCCAGTTCTTTGAGATTTCTGGGCTGTCTGTCACGCACTGCTCTTTTAAGGTCTATGCATAGATTTTCAATTATGTTGAGGTCAGGAGATTGTGAAGGCCATGGCAAAACCTTCAGTTTACGCCTCCTGATGTAATCCCCCGTGGATTTCGAGGTGTGTTTAGGATCATTATCCATTTGTAGAAGCCATCCTCTCTTTAACTTCAGCTTTTTCACAGATGGCATCAAGTTACCATCCAAAATTTGCTGAAATTTTATTGAATCCATATTTCCTTCTACTCGTGAGATGTTCCCTGTGCCACTGGCTGCAACACGACCCCAAAGCATGATTGATCCAACCCCATGCTTAACAGTTGGACAGAGGTTCTTTTCATTAAATTCTGTGCCCCTTCTCCAAACGTACCTTTGCTCATTCCGGCCAAAAAGTTCAATTTTAACCTCATCGGTCCACAGAACTTGTTTCCAAAATGCATCAGGCTTGTCTACATGTTCATTTGCAAAGTTCAAATGATGATTTTTGTGGTGAGGACATAGAAGAGGTTTTCTTCTGATGACTCTTCCATGAAGACCATATTTGTACAAGTATCTCTTTATAGTGGAATAGTGTACCACAACTCCAGTGTCTGCCAGATCTTTCTGGAGGGATCGTGCAGTCAAACGTGTGTTTTGAATTGTTTTTCTCACAATCCTGCGAGCTGTTCTGTCTGATATTTTTCTTGGTCTTCCAGATTTTGCTTTAACTTCCACTGTTCCTGATGACTGCCATTTCTTAATTACATTCCGAACAGAGGATATTGACATCTGAAAACGCTTTGCTATCTTCTTATAGCCTTCTCCAGCTTTGTGAGCGTCAACTATTTTCAGTTTCAGTTTTCTAGACAACTGCTTAGAAGAACCCATGGTGCTGATTGTTGGGGCAAGGTCAGATGAGTCTGGGCATTTAAAACCTTTGAGATTGACATCATCTGGTCTTCCCAGACGATGATTGAGAACAATCCATGACACTGGCAGGTCTCAGCTTTGCAAAGGGGGCAGTGCATGCAATAAATTCTGCAGGGTGCCCAAACTGTTGCAGACGCCATTTTTTTGTTTTCTGTTATTTTGAAAGTGTAAATGATGGAAATATAATCTAACTTTTGTTGACATATTATAAGAATGTCTAATCTGTAATTTGATGCCTTTTGGAGATTTTTCCATCTTTCCTTGGCTTCTTTATGCACATTAATACAAATTTTTAGCTGGGGTGCCCAAACTTTCGATCCCCACTGTATATATATATATACACACACACACACACACACACACACACACACACTATATTGCCAAAAGTATTGGGATACCCCTTCAAATCATTGGATTCAGGTGTTCCAATCACCTCGTGGCCACAGGTGTATAAAATCAAGCACCTAGGCATGCAGACTGCTTCTACAAATATTTGTGAAAGAATGGGTCGCTCTCAGGAGCTCAGTAAATTCAAGCATGGTACCATGATAGGTTGCCATCTCTGCAATAAGTCCATCCGTAAAATGTCCTTGCTACTAAATATTTTACGGTCAACTGTTAGTGGTATTATAATAAAGTGGAAGCAACTGGGAACAACAGCAACTCAGCCACAAAGTAGTAGGCCACGTAAAATGGCAGAGCGTGGTCAGCGCATGCTGAAGCACACAGTGTTCAGAAGTCGCCAACTGTCTGCAGAGTCAATAGACCTCCAAACTTTGTGTGGCCTTCAGATTAGCACAACAGTGTGTAGAGAGCTTCATGGAATGGGTTTCCATGGACGAGCAGCTGCATCCAAGCCTTACATCACCAAGTGCAATGCAAAGTGTCAGATGCAGTGGTGTAAACCACGCCACCACTGGACTCTAGAGCAGTGGAGACATGTTCTCTGGAGTGATGCATCACACCTCTCTGTCTGGAAATCCGACAGATGTGTCTGGTTTGTCCGTTGCCATGAAAACGGTATTTGCCTGACTGCATTGTGACAATTGTAATGATGTGGGGTTGTCTTTTAGGGGTTGGACTTGGCCCCTAAGTTCCAGTGAAGGGAACTCTTAAGTCTTCTGCGTACCAAGATATTTTAGACAATTTCATGCTCCCAACTTTGTGGGAACAGTTTGGCTCCTTCCTGTTCCAACATGACTGCGCACCAGTGCACAAAGCAAGGTCCATAAAGACATGGATGAGCAAGTTTGTGGTGGAGGAAATTGACTGACCTGCACAGAGTCCTGACCTCAACCCGACAGAACACTTTTGGGATGCATTAAAACGGAGACTGTGAGCCAGGCATTCTCGTCTGACATCAGTGCCTGACCTCACAAATGCGCTTCTGGAAGAATGGTCCAACATTTCCATAGACACATTCCTAAACCTTGTGGACAGCCTTCCCAGAAGAGTTGAAGCTGTTGTAGCTGCAAAAGTTGGGACAACTCAATATTGAACCCAACGGACTAAGACTGGAATGCCATTCCAGTTCATGTACGTGTAAAGGCAGACATCCAAATACCTTTGGCAATATAGTGTATATGTATACAACAGTAGTTCACTATTTATATATCTATATTATGTTCCCCTTAAAAGTGTATTTTTAAAAATATATTTTAATTTTGAGTAATTTTTGGTGATAATTAAAATGTAGTGAATGTTGTAGAATATACAATTCAGTTTTAGGTAAATGGGAGGTGTGGTGATATAAACTAACCTTTAAGGGGAGCTGGTATATGTTGGCGTATTGAACAATGAAGGACCCCTAATATTACATCTTTTTAATTTCATTTTATTAACTCTTTTTTTAGTAATGCATATTGTATTTGTTAGATTATTGTGTTTTATGTGCATTCATGTTATCCATTGCTGTATATGTGAGTAGTAACAAGTAAGAAGTAATAGGATTGACCAGAGCATGCCCACTCTGTGATTAAAAGTAGTAAGATGGAGACTGACAGGTTTGGGTGGAGTAGGAGGAGCATAACTGGCTTAATAGAGCAACAGGGTTCGTCATTTCAGTTCCTGAAGATGCCCAGGGAGGGGTAAAACACGTAGAATATAATTTCTGGTTTTGTAATGTTACATCCAGCACGTGGAATGCACAACGTGGCGGCGGTTCTGGGTTGTAATACAGGCAATTTGACTTTTGTTATTTATCCAATGAGTGCAGATTTTGGTATATGTGTTTTTAATAAAGTTTTACTACACTATGATGGGAATACCTTCTCTTCATCTATATATGTATTGAGCCATGAGTCCCTAGCAGTATTATGGTTGGCTGGAGATCCACAGAGGAGGAAGCCAGAGATAAAGAAGAGCTTGTGGAGGACCAATCCAGTTGCCCATTCTGATGTGGAGCTTACAAAGGCTGATTAGACTTGTGTAGCTATATAGCTGGGAATCATATCTCCGGTAAGTGAGGGAGCACTTGAGGGGGGGCACCATCATCACATGTGCATAGGTGCAAAAAGGAGCGGTAGATCCTCAGAACACAGAGCACCTTATGAAGAGTAAGAACTGACTGCAATGTTTTGTTGGACTTTATATAGATTTTTCACAGAAAACATTTTATTTATTTTTTTATGTATTTGTTTATTTACTTATGTGCACAATTTTAGGGTAGTGTTGTGAGAGTTATTTCTTTATTACCCAGTATACTGTTTTTTTTTTAATTCTCACCCTAGCACTTGGGGTTTACATTTTTCAATGCTGCTGGCTCCTGCTTTCTCAGCGCTGCTTCCCTAAACACCTGATCTTCACAGGAAAGAGTTAACAGTGGGCAGCACAGTGTCTACTTTTGGTACAAGTGCTCTCTAGTTATCCTGAAAGGCATGCCCCCACCCCTCAAAAGGCCATTTGCATGGAAACAGCTGTGGCCAGCAACAGCACAGGTAGATTTTCACCCTGTACAAATCAATGGGCAGCAGCAATGTTGTTTGCATGTAACTGCTCATCTAAGTGGTTACATCAGGTTAGAGATTCTGACCAGCCACGGACACAAATAGTTTGCATCCAGGAATCGATTTCTGGATGCATACAAACTGACCACAGCTTGATCCAGTTTGTAAGTGGCTATAGCATAGAATGCTACTTCATCCAGATGCAGCATTTAGCTGTAATGGAATGCAGCAGCCTCATTCTGAATAGGGCATACCACCCACCCAGTTCAGTACTTCTGTCCTCATTCCAGTAATTTTCATGATGCAGTTTGGCTGAAGCCACAAAACCTCTCTTACAAAAGCATACCCACCGGGTCCTCTTTATCCTGCCCATAAGGGCTGTAGCACCATTCATTCCTATAGGGGAGTAATACTCCACAGGACCGCTGGAGACTGCCGTGAGTGCAGCTCCCAAAGGGAAGTAAAGAGACATGGTGAATGGGTTATACTTACTTATTATTTATGTAGCCAGATACTTGACTACTGAAACATGGAGAAGGAGACATTTCCCTCTTCACAATCAGTTTACTTTCACTTTCTGCTGTTATCTTGGATGTTGTGTTGCACTATCTCCACCAATCAGCAGAGGGAGGACTATATCCAGAACAGTCTATAGATTCCTATGCAAAACGGTGAGGATCATGGGATTTGAAGTCCAGGAAGTAAGCCATATTTTGGAGCTTATGGACCCTTTGCACTATAATTCCCCAGATACACTGGGCAAGAAAGAGAAATGCAGCTGCTTTTCTGAGACTGCTCAGCTAGGCTATTTCATTTGGCATCGGGGGAACCAACGAGAGCACATGTGCTGCATACTGACCAGACTGCTTGAGAGGCCAGACCAGCTAAGATACCTGATACCTGCATCTGCACTGTTGCTGCAGGGAAATCATAGCATCCTCTCACCCTCTACTTCCCACCACTGAATCTTCAGAGACATTCCGTGGAGAGACTGAGGGGGCTTCCCTTTCTATTATGTTTTATGTAGGCAAAAAAAACATCAGACATGTGTCCATGTCAGTGAGCACCTGAGGCACATTAAAAAGAGAATTCGAAAGCCCATTGGCTCAACATTTTACAACAATCCATGGGGCAAAGACAGATAGCCTGAACGTAAAAGGTATTGATGCCCTTAATTTATCCCAGAGACATGGTGACTTTAACACAATCCTTCTCAGGAAGGAAAACAATAGATCTACAGACTGGGGACCCTGGTACCTAGAGGTTTGAACACCGAATTAAATCTTCAGTTGTTCCTGGAAAAATAACCTCCACCTGTATGTCCAAAAACTGATGACTCCTGTTCCCCTACCACTCATCACCACCTATTTTTGTTACTATCTGACTCTGTATGTGTGCCCATAGCTCCTCTTGTTTTGATCATATTATTTGCCACCTTATATGAACCCCTGAGTTTTGGTAGTTTATAGGTACTGCATACTGCTTTTATCACCTCCTAGCTCTCCTCTGTGGATATATGCCATTCCCATAACTGTGTTTATTGATGCATGTATTCGTATCAATAACAGACAGATTCCTAGTATTGCCATTATAGTGGACTTGTCCCCTTTAAGTGAATAGAAGGAGGGGTGAGGATCCACATATAGTTGAACCCCTGTCGGGTTTCCCTATGTCCTGAGGAAGCCAAGTATGCCAACAGCGAAACACGTTGGAGTCATGGGGGTAGCTTTCTGACATCGTTGGCCACACCCCCTGTCCCTGTCCCGGAGTGATCCAAGCTGGCAAATAGCCAATGCCTCTAGCAGAGGAGGACAGGGAGTGTTGATGGCCTGCAGAGGATTACCATGGAGAGTGGCAGCAAGGTGAGCAAGTAACAAATGGACTTGGTTTACATTCCGTATGCTGTAAGATCATAGTAACTAGTAACAAGATGTATCTATCAGGAACTAACTGCCCGGAGTTGTGGGTTATGATGTGAATGCTCTGTCCTACATTGCAATACCCTGCTTGATTTCCCAGCTGGGGACTTTTTCAACATCAAATACTGTCCTACTTCTGAATAAGCCTGTTTTCTGAATAAGCTGCCTAAATAAGTTCATGTAACCAGATACTGTCCCGCTACTGCATGATCTACTGCTGCATTACTACTTTTGCTGGGTGCTGGGTGCTCGCTGCTTCAGCTTGCTTTTATGGGTAAATACCTACATGATGGATGACACCTGCTAAGGACTAAATTGAAGTGTTCTTAAAAAATGCTGCAGCTGTGATGAAACCCTATGGTTTATGCTCAGGTGTAGCCATTGTTCCCTGCACCTTCTAGTGGGGGATTACTGCTCTGGGAATTTAGGAACCCTTTAACAAACATTTGCTGTACACATGTGGACCCATATTACTGTACTCTATGAGGCAGGGGTAGATTCCTTAATTGAGTTACCTGTATTACTGAGGCCATGTGCACAGCTCGTGTGGTGATCCCAGCCCAGTTGGTCAGGATTGTCTGGACTTTGTGTGGTTGAGGCAACATTGTTGTTTATATTAGGGAAGGTGTAAGGTGTGCTGTTTTTTTGACTTATGTTTTATTGGTAAGTTACATTTGTAACAAAAGCTAAAGACTTTCTTTAATAAATAAAATAGATACAGTTCCTTTGTATCTGATTATTTGAGGACTGCCTCATGGGTCCACTGTGGGGTGGCCACTTTATTCGGGGTTTCTATGCCCTGCTTTGATATGTATGTGATAATTTTGACCTCCTGTTCCACACACAATATGTGTGAGTTCGGCACACAGTAATTTATTTAATAATTTCCCTGGTATTTTCACTATTTTTTTGCTTGAGAATTTACAGTCACAGGGACTGATGAGAGGGCACAGCACATTGTTCACACTACTAGCAGGGGATGAGTTACTGGAGGCAAGTATAGTAAGTATACTGCACCTATACCGCACCTTTGCTGTATACTGGTTTACCAAAACTATCGTTAAGTGCACCAATGCTTCTTAAAAGGCCCCAACAGTAGCCAGAAGAACAATAGCATAAAGGACTGCCACTCCCTTAAAACCATCCTGCAAGTCTTATTTGGTCCCTTCTCCCCTATTCTTCATTTCTATGGACAGTGCACATCCAGTTGGTCTAGTCCTAGCATAGTCAATATCAATGTTCTCTGGCAGTATGTTTCCTAGGTTAGGTAACTCAAGTTTAATTACTGCTCACTGCTGTACTATAGGTGATCATGCAACTGTTTATGTTGATCTGGATGCCAAGTGTCACCTTATGTGAAGTCCTTATTACTAATAACTCTGTATGCTATACTGTGTTTTTACCATTGTCAATCCATTTCTATGCTTACTTCATTACCAACCATATCAGGTGACAATATATTAAGTTTGCCTTTACTAACTGGTTCAGTGTCTGTTTTCTTTGATATAGTTCTACTACTGGGTACTAAGTATTACTATTAGAGGTTTTCTGTGGTATGGCATGCTTTGCACACTCAACCTAGTGTGTCAAAGGGGTGGAAATTCTTAAAGCAGTTGAGGCAAAGAACAGAGGACTTCTCCTAACCAGTAGCTCCTATGGGGTTTGCTCTACAGTTAACTTGGATACTGGTAACATGAAACATTATATCTGACACAGGGCCCAAATTCAAGAATTATTAGTCATTCTCTTTGGATAATAACTACAATGTAGTCATGCATTTATACTAACTAGTTCCTAGCAAAATTGTCACAAAGTTTAACTTAGGCCTAAATGACCATGAACTGTGAAATGCCAGGATGAAGTCTACCATCAGTACTAGCTTTGTGAGCTGGGAAAGGGAGGAACTTTAGGACAAATTATACCATGGAAATTCTACATGAATCAGCATTTGTAGGAACATTTTCATGAACTGTATTGCTTCTTATATAAAATATGCACAGTAATTTCAGATGGAAATCAGTGGCAATAAATACTTAAAATAGTAATAAGATATGGGCTAACAAGCTGTCAGACCCCCATACATTTATGGCAAGTGCTGAGCTCTTCATGTTCCAAGCATGGCCGGATCTAGGGGGGTGCTGGGGTGGGCTACACACCCCCAGACTTCAGTTGTGCCCCCCCAGACTGCTGAGCTCCTCCCCCCCCCCATCCCCACACTCAGAGCCGGGACAAAGGAAAGGAAGCCTGGAGCAGTTAAGTCCAGAAAGTGATGAGAGAGCAAGGAGTAGCTGTTCTGTGCTCTGCTCCCTCCTCCTGTCAGAACAGCGCTGCTCCATATAGCTGATACACAGTTTCAATACCTGCCCCTATCTCCTCCAAGGACCGCCAATGTCCCACAGCAGTAAATGTAAATAGGGGTAGGTAATGAAACTGTGTACAGCCCCATGGTCAGAGCGATCCTGTGTCATCAGCTATATGGAGCAGCTCTGTTCTGACAGGAGGAGGGGGCAGAGCAGAGCACCGCTCCTCCAGACTGCAAGTTGGGAGGGGGGGGGGCTTACAGGCAAATTGTACATAATGAGGGGGGAGGTGTAGGGGGGAAACAGACATTTGTGCTTGGGATGAGAAGGGGCTATCTGTGCTGGAAAGGGTAATGGCGATTTGGGGGGGGGGGGAAATTCTGCTAGGAGAAGGATTTGGGGGGATGTAAGCCAGGAGGGGGCATGGGGGGAAAAGTTTGTGCCTATTTGTGCGAAGAGGAGGCAGAGGATTTGGGCTAAGTGGGGGCAGAGGATTTGGAAAGGGAGAGGATCTGTGCTGGGAAGTTTACTTTGGAAGGGGTTTGTGCTAGGAGTAGGAATTTAGAGGAATTTATCATAGGGAGGGGATTGGAGGATGGGGATTTGGGGGAGGGTGGTATTTGTGCTAGGAGGGGGATTAGCAGGGGGATTTGTGCTAGAAGGGGGATGGAAGGGTTTGTGCTAGGAGAGGGGATTAGTGGGGGATTTGTGCTAGGAGGGGGGATTACCAGGGAGATTTGTGCTAGAAGGCGGGATGGGGGGGTTGTGCTAGGAGAGGGGATTAGTGGGGGATTTGTGCTAGAAGGGGGGATTGGAGGGATTTGTGCTAGAAGGGGGGATTGCGAAGTTTATGCTAGGAGGGGGGATTAGTGGGGGATTTGTGAAAGAAGGGGGATTGGGGGGGGATTTGTGGTAGGAGGTGGTAAGGGAATTTGGGTTAAGAGGGGGGACTAGGGATTTGGAGATTTGTGCTTGTATGGTAAATTTGAGAGGAAGGTGGATTTGTGCATGGATGGATGATTTTGTGGGTGAGGGAGATTTGTGCTAGGATGAGGGAATTGGGGGCATTGGAGGCGGGATTGGGGGGGGGGGCAAAGATTTGTGCTGGGATGTGGGTTTATACTGGGAAGAGGAGGAATTTTTGCACTGTTTGTGGAAAATTTTATCTTGCCTTGGGAACTAGACAACCTTGTCCTGGCACCACACACAGGGCAGTCAATAGATCTCCTCCTCCCCACTCAACACATTGCTGAAATTGGATTCCCTTACAGACACAGCCTCGATCTTCAGTGTATAGCTGGCTGCTTTGTTGCAGTTCTGACCCTGTCCTCTCTTCTTTTGACCCCAGTACCTCTCTACCCTGCAGACCCTCTGTACCCTGCCCTGCTGACTTCTGTCTTCCATCCTGCTGACCCCTGTACACTGACCTTCTGACCACTGTCCTCTGTCCTGCTGACTCCTTTTTCCTGCCCTGCTGCCCTGTCTTTGCCCTGATAACCCCTGCTGACCTCCCATCCTCTGCCTGCTGACCCCTATCCTGTGCCCTACTTAACCTCTGTATACTGCCCCACTGAGTCTTTTACACCTCCCTGCTGATCTCCCATCCTCTGTCCTGCTGACCCCTATGTTGTCCCCTACTGACTGCCTGTACACTGCCCTACTGAGTCTTGTACACTCCCCTGCTGACCTCTCATCCTTTGTCCTGCTGACCCCCTGTACACTGCCCTGATAACCCTTGTACTGTCTTGATAACCTGCTGTAAACTGCCCTACAAACTAATGGCCTCTGTACTCTGCCCTACAAACAGCTTTCCCTATCTCTCTGCCCTGCTGGCCCCCCTGTACACTGCCCTACTGACTTCTACACACTGCCCTGTTGACCTCGCATCCTCTGCCCCCCTGATGCTTTTTACTGCACTCCCACATCAGACAGGCTAGATCCGACCCTGGTTCCAGGCTGTCAGTAGCATGTGACAACACGTTCATTGTTCTACAGTCCTACCACATGTCCTGCCCATGGACCAACACCCTTACTTCTCAAGGGACATTCTGTGCTATATCCCTGTGCCTGCATGGGTTTCCTCCGGGTACTCCGGTTTCCTTCCACTCTCCAAAGACATGCTGGTAGGTTAATTGGCTCCTGTCTAAATTGTCCCTAGTATGTGTATGTATGAATGTAAGTTAGGGACCTTAGATTGTACACCCCTTGAGGGTTAGGGACTGATGTGAATGTATATATGTAAAGCACTGCGTAAATTGACAGCACTATATAAGTACCTGAAATAAATAAATATACTGTACTTTCACACACACAGATAAGGCCATAGGCAATCTGGTTTTTTTTTTTTATATTAAGTCAAGTTATCAAGCATCAGAAACAATGTGCGACTGCAGCAATCCCAGGAAGTGGAAGTGATATAATTGCCTTAAATAGGCACTGAGGGCAAATGCTTGTTAATTTATTGTTCAATCTTCTTTAAGTGGTTCTTGTTTTGCTAAAGCTGAACTCCAGGCAAACAAATAAATGCATAAACTAAAGTAAAAACTAAAACCTGCGCTATAGTTTTTAAATTAAATCAATGAGAAATACCACAATAAAATAAAAATTGACAACAACAGCTGCACTCATAGATTTCAGAATGCAACGGCAACCCTCCGACGAGGTTCTCTGGGATTTAACACGTTAGGGTGGGGTCAAGTGGTGACGTCATCACATCTGCTTGGATGACCGGTGTTTACTATGCTTCAGTGCTAAGCTGTTCCTTCTATTATATGAGTATATTAGCTTTTTCTAAATAAACATATGAAATGACCACTACACTATTGGGTCCCCTCTCCCTTCTTTCTATTTGTGAGATGTGGTTGTAATAAATGAGGTGCACTGCTGTTGGAGAACCATCTATGCTTGTGTGAAAGGATTACGAGACATCCATTCCCTTAAGAGGAGTTTAAAGTGATACTAGACCTCTTTTGTTTTGAGGTCTTGGGCTGTGGTAAGCAGATCTTTGCGGTGGAGCTTTGAGCACAGAGATCGGTGATGGCATTGATTTATTGAATATCACACAAGGAAGTATGTTTAAAAGATCATCTTGGGACTTTAAATGAAGGACGTTTTCATATTTATTTACTTTGAACATAACATCTCAACACTTTATTTATTAACCACTTGCCTACAGGGCACTTATACCCCCTTCCTGCCCAGGCCAATTTCCAGCTTCCAGCGCTGTCACACTTTGAATGACAATTGCGCGGTCATGCAACACTGTACCCATATGAAATTTTTATCATTTTTTGAGACAGATAGAGCTTTCTTGTGGTGGCATTTAGTTACGTCTGGGATTTTTATTTTTTCTTAAACAAACCAAAAACCACTGAAAATTTTGAAAAAAAAAGTTTTTTCTTAGTTTTTGTTATACAATTTTGTAAATAAGTGATTTTTCTCCTTCTCTGATGTGTGATAATGAGGCTGCAGTGATGGGCAATGATAGGCTGCACTGATGGACACTGATAGGTGGTACTGATGGGCACTGATGAGGAGGCACTGGTAGGTTGCACTGAGGGGCACTGAAAGGCAGCACTGATACATGACACTGATATATGGCACAGATAGGCGGCACTGACAGGTGGCACTGATGGGTGACATTGAAAGGCAGCTCAGATGGGCACTGATATGTGGCATTGATGAGCACTGACAGGTGGCACTTCTGGGGCCACACTGATCATCAGGGCACACTGATCATCAGTGCCCTGATGATCAGTGTACATATCCCCTCCGCGGAAAGCCGATTACCGGCTCTCCTCTATTCTCGAGCTGTCAGCGTGACAGTTCGAGAGGAGAGAAATGCCAATAACCGGCATTTCCATGTTTACATGTGATCAGCTGTGATTGGACACAGCTGATCACATGACCGAGCCGACATCTTTGGCTCTTTCCGTGATCCGCTGTGTCCGAGGGACACAGTGGACCGGTGATCGCCGCGCTGCGTGCTCCCTGAGCCGCGCATGCGCAGTGAGAATGGTAGAACGTCATATGACATCCTATCAGAACGAGAGAACCACCTTGCGCCCGTCATTGTACTATAGGGCGGGCGGAAGGTGGTTAAACAACTAAATGCATAGCTGACATACTCATATATGAACTGTCTTACCTTCTTAATCACTTCAAATCCAGACACTTTCACCCCCTTCCTGTCCATGTCGATTTTCAGCTTTCAGTGCCATCACACTTTGAATGACAATTCAACATGGTCATGCAACACTGTACCCATATGAATTATTTTGCATTTTTTTGAGACAGATAAAACTTTATTTTGGTGGTATGTATTCACCACTGGGATTTTTATTTTTTTTTGCTATATAAATGAAAAAGTCCCACATTTTTGAAAAAAAGTGTTCTTATAAAATTTAGCAAATAAATAATTTCTTCATAAATCTTGGCCAAAATGTATTCCGTTATCTTTTTAGTAAATTTAACCCAAATTAGTTTATAACCAAAATGTATAGATTTTCAAAATTGTTTATTAATTTTTATATTATTATTTATGTTTTTTTTTTTAACACACTGTCACCCTAGCAGTACAGTGTCACTGTACTACTTGTGGGAGGTGATGAAATTTTTTTTTTTTTTACACTGATTGCTTTTACACCCATAAAGGCTGTAAAAGCAATCATTTTTCCTTTTCTCTGGCTGCATTCTTGCAGTCATTGAGAAATAGTGTGAGAGCTGTGATTGGTCACAGCTTGTCACATGGTACAAGGCTGTTGTGAATAGCCTTGTACCATGTGACCTCTGTGATCATTCACAGATTTCACTAGTAGTAAGCAATGTTTTCAGGAAGTGACATCTTATTTACTACTGGTCCTGTGATCACTGATTGGCCAATCAGTGATCACATGATCGGGACCTCACTCAGAGGTCCCGTACAGCGATCGGTGTTCCGCTCTGTCCGGAGGACACAGCAGGCACCAGATCGTGGTGCCACGTGTTCCCAGGGAGCGCGCACAGGCTGTAAATACGGGCGCCGTTTATGAATGGCTACCTGCTCCTGCACTGCTCCCGTCCAGCTGTTTATGTACATGGGCCGGATGGGAAGTGGTTAAAGCAGATCTTCGCCCTAAAAAAAACCCTCCATCCTCTCCAACCCTCCTTCCCTCGCATAAAGCTCTTTTTTTGTTTACCTTTTTTCATTGCAGATATTTCAGTCCTGCCCCCCATGCTCGTCAGTCGCCTATGAGATTGATGTGCTCTGTGCTCCCTTTGACTCCTGGAAGATGCATGTCACATCTCTGGGATATACATGTCACCTATACCAGAAAGCATAGTCTTTCATTCATAGTAGAAGAAGGAGGGGGGTGCCTAGTGGTGCACCGACCGAAGAGACACCAGCCTCTTGATGACACCACACATCAAGTTTTTGAAAATAAACTGCTGACACCGGAATGTGATAATTTTCTCTTTTGTAGGCTGCGTATATGGACCAGCAAATGACATCATGCAACTACATGATCAATGCGCATCATATGCAGGTGAAAAACATGATGCAAGTAGGAAGCTTTACAATGCCTCCTAGATTGTAAGCTCCAAGGAGCAGGGCCCTCCTATCCCTCTTGTATTGAACTGTATTGTTGCTGTATTGTCTCCCATTATATTGTAAAGCACTGAGCAAACTGTTGGTGCTAAATAAATCCTGTAAAATAATAATAATAAAATGTGTCTCAAATAACGTTCTGAGACATTTCTTGCCTGATGACAGGAATGGTCCCAGTACAGCGCTAATATTACATTTACTGCTTTATTGGTCCACTTTAAATACTGTATCAGCACAAATGCAAAGCTATCTAATCAAAACCTGTTTTTTAAAAAAAAAAAAAACTTGGATTGGAGATGAACTGACTATTAGGCCACATATGGCAAGCAGAAATACAAAGTTATGTAATTTTCCCCATGTAGAAAGTATGTCATGGTACTTGGATAACTGAAGAAAACAAATCTTCAATATTTTATAGCTTAATTACAAAGATACACAGATCACACAATACATATGGCTCTGAATTATTATATTCCCCAAACACAGTACGATGAAAGCTGAGTCTATTCTATCACATTTTATTGCAGCTCGTAGTCCTGGTAACTTGGCTAAAGAGAAATATCACTAACTGACAGATACAATTGCTGATGTATTTAGCTATGTCATGTATTTCAGCACTGGAGAAACGCTATGATTAATTTGAATAAATGGAATTACAATTTTTCTATATTGCATTTAGCAATGTGTATAGCAGTTTCACAGTCAAAGGGCAATAAGATAATTAATCTCCTTTCTACTGGTATTTCATTGGCACTGAAACATTTGTACTTAGGATCTTGGCTTATTCCTACTTTAAAAAAACTAATGCTGAAAGGCAGGGTACATAAATCAACTTTGTAAATACCATTTTGTGCCTGCATTGTTCACTTTTACACAGTACAGGTTGGAAAGACTTGCAGCATTTACTTAAAACAGGAAAATACTGTACAGACACAACCTGCTTGCAATTTGCTATAATTTGTTCATTTTAGGTTACCCTTTAGCACTTCAATACTGGGCACTTTCACCCCCTTCCTGCCCAGGCCAATTTTCAGCTTTCAGAGCTCTCACACTTTAATTGACAATTGCACGGTCATGCAACACTCTACTCATATGAAATTTGTATAATTTAGTCAAATACAGATTTCTTTTGGTGGTATTTAATCACCACTGGTTTTTTGTTTTGCTAAACAAACAAAAAAAGACTAAACATTTTGATAAAAAAATGCCTTTTCCAGTAGTCTTTCAGGACAGCACCTTGAGAGACCTCGGCTCCTCCCCACCTGAGGAAACACCTCCACCCTAAATAAAACGTCTATCACTCCCCTCCGACCTCAGTTCTTGATCTGTACCTCCGGTCACCTGGGGAGACATAACATGAGATAACATGACCACAATAAGACATCTCCTAGAATATTCAGCAACAAAAGGGTGGGCAATTGGTGCTGTCCTGAAAGACTACTGGAAAAGGCATTACCGTAAGTGTAACTTAATTTTTCCCCTTTTGTCTTTTAGGACAGCACCTTGAGAGGATAAGCGAGTACTCACCCCTCAGGCGGGCTGACCACTTGCAGTACCTTACATCCAAAGGCCTGCTCTTGCACCAAGACCAGGTCGAGTCTGTAATGCTTTACAAACATTCCATAACTGGACCAGGTTGCTTCCCTAAAAATCTGTCCTGGGGACGCTCCTGCCAGCTCAGCTTGAGTAGCTGCTATGGCCCGGGTGGAATGCGCCCTGATTCCCTCCGGGACCTCTAGACCTTCTGCTCGGTACGCTTTTCAATTGCTAGTGTTTCTGTCTTCGGCTCAGATAGTCGGCTATCTGGTTCAATTCTCCTTTTAGGTGGACGGCAGACAAGGAGGCAAGGTTTCTCTCTGCCCAAGACAGAACCACTACCGCCAGGGACCAGAGAGACCTGCTCCTTGTACCACCCTGTTTGTTTATGTAGGCCACAGCTGTTGCATTGTCCGTCAAGACGCGGACATGCTGGCCCCTGATCCTGCTCTGTAAGGAGCGAGAGCCTCCAATATCGCTCTCAACACCCTCCAACTTGAGGATTCCCTCTTTTCTCCTAGGAACCACTCTCCCTGAATCTCCTAGGTGTGCCCCCCAACCTTGGGCGCTGGCATCCGTCGTGATCTCCCTGACCACTGGAAAACTCCATAACAGTCCCTGAGTCATATTGGCTGTCTTCCTCCAGCACCACAGAGATCTTTTTTACGCTGGGGGGGGGGAAACGAGAATACGGGTATCTGAGGACCGTACCTGTCTGTCCCAGACCCTTAGAATGAAAAGTTGGAGGGGACAAAGATGCAATCCTGCCCACTGAACTGCCAGGATTAACGGAGTCAACAGTCCCAACACTGACATGGCTTGTCTCACAGTTACGCCCCGGCTCCCCAGCAACAGCCTGATCCCTCCGTCTAGCTTGATGAGTTTTTCTGAGGTTAGCATGGTCTTCTGTCCTGTGGAATCTAGAATGTTCCCCAAATAGGTAATTCTCTGGGAAGGGACTAGGCAGGATTTGTCCAGGTTCAATAGCCAACCCAGACTCTCCAGATGACTCCTCACCGCAGCAACGTCGCAGCCCAGCTGGACTTCCGAGCCCACAAATAGAAGCAGGTCATCTAAGTAAGCTACTACCGCAATTCCTCTCAGCCGAATGGGAACCAACACTTCGGCCAGCACCTTGGTGAAAATTCGTGGAGAGGAGGAGAGTCCGAATGGCAAGGCCCGGAACTGAAGATGGTACATCCCTGCTATGTCCTGAACTGCCAACCTGAAGAAACGCTGGGAAGCTTCTGCGATAGGCACGTGAACGTAAGCATCCTTTAAGTCCATAGAGGCCATGAAGGCCCCTGGTGGAAGGAAGGCTCTGATCGTAAAGATTGAGTCCATGCGGAATCTCTTGTACCGTATGGGCTTGTTTAGGGGTTTCAGGTTCAAGATTAGTCTGTAGGCCCCCGGTTTTGGAACCACAAGTACGTGGGAATAGAACCCCTTTCCCACTTCTGCTACCACCACTTTCTGTGCCTCCAAGTCCTGAAGCGAGTCTAGCAAGGCTGAGGCCCTCAGAGGACACCTGGGCAGACTTGTCACCAACAATCTTTCCAGCGGTAGTCTCTAGAATTCCAGTTGGTAACCCCTTCTTACAATGTCCAAAATAAAAGGGTTGGAGACCTCCGCTTCCCACTGTGAGAGGAAAGCTGCCAATCTTCCTCCCACTGGGGGAACCGAGTCATCGTGGCTTCTGGGGCTGTTCAGGAGGATGAAAAATCACCCCTCCTTTGCCTCTCCCTCTCGGCCCCCAAGTCCTCCTCTGTTCCTCTGTCCTAAGGCTCTGTCTT
Organism: Staurois parvus; assembly: GCF_062004578.1. Taxonomy (NCBI): domain Eukaryota; kingdom Metazoa; phylum Chordata; class Amphibia; order Anura; family Ranidae; genus Staurois; species Staurois parvus. The sequence goes on along the minus strand of NW_028318083.1, from coordinate 7,990,686 downwards.
TTTGGGGGACAAAATCTCCTGGCCCCCAAATCCTGCAACTTTCTCTTCAGGGGGAAGGACTTTTTCCTGTCCGCCGTACGGTCCAATACCGACTCTAACCCCATCCCAAACAGGAAATAGCCTGAGAAGGGGATGCCACACAATTTAATTTTAGATGTGATGTCTCCCTGCCACGTCTTAAGCCACAAGGCCCTCCGCGCTGAGTTGGTTAGAGCTGCTGACCTAGCCCCCAATCTCACCGACTCTGCGGATGCATCCGCGATGTACCCCACTCCCTGCAGTAATGTTTCAAATGATGCCAGGATTTTGTCTTTGGGGGAATCGGCCACAATGTTGGCCTTTAACTGTGTCAGCCAGTACTCCATGTTCCTGGCTACAACAGTCGTGGCCATGGCAGGCTTCACATTTGACAGGGTTGAATCCCACGCCTTTTTAAGGAGGGATTCAGCTCTCCTGTCCAATAGGTCTGGCAGAACCCCCATGTCCTTGAACGCCAGATCCATTTTCCTGGCCATCTGGGAAAAAGCTGCGTCCAATTTAGGCTTTTTGTTCCATAAGGCCCCCGGGTCTTCACTGAACGGAAACCTCTGTCTAAGTGCCTTGGAAAAAAAGGGCTTCCTTTCAGGGTCCTGCCATTCCTTTCTTATGGTGTCAACCAACACCTCATGCACTGGAAATACCCTATGCTTCTGCTCCTCCATACCCTGGTTCATTTGATCATGTAAGGATAGAGTTTTAACCTCTTTCTTAATATCCAGTGTATCATAGATTGCTCCTAAAAGGTTGTCTACATCCTCCAGGGATAATTTATACCAGGAGGAAACCCTGGGATCATCCGAGGGGCCCTCCCCTGCTGACTCCTCCTCTGACTGAGAATACAAGGAGGGTATCTCCTCCCCTGTCTCGGGGAGATCCCTGCTCTGAATAGTTGACGGGGCCACCGAGAGGGCGAGGGGCCACCTGGGCAATGGTTAAAAACTTTCCATTAAGCTTTTAAACGAGTCAAAGGTACTGGTCAGCTCCTTCACCGACCTGACCAGATCACCCTGTTCTGGCCTTTCTTCTTTCACTAACCCCTCAATACAGGGCCCACAGAGAACCTTCTTCCATGACTCCTTGAGAACTATTCTAAAGGACGGGCATTTCCGTCTAGGTTCCTGATGCTTACGTTTTTCTCGGGCTTTGCCCTGAAAGACAAAAGGAGGCAGAAAGAGCCTATCACCCATTGGGCACTTGTTCTACCCCCCCCTCTTCCCTGGCAGGGCCTAACTTCTCCCGACAGGTCCCCCCCCCTGCCCAAAAACCCTCTGACCACAAGAGGGTCCGGGAATACCCCAGGTGTAAGGGACCGCCTGGCGACACCACTAGCACTCCACTAATCAGGTGTCCCCAGCGCACGAAGTCTAAGTCCCAGAGTACTTGTTCACCAGAGCCCCTGATGGTGGGGATGGACTTGGAGTACCCCGGGACCAGGTCGTGCTTACTGAGGGCACCCGTCAGTGGTAGGGGTGGTCGCCAGGGGCTCCCACGGGAGAGAGCCTGATATGAGGAGGTCTGGGAACCCCGCTGAGAGGAATGGATGGATGGATGAGCAAGTGCAGAGTCAGGCAAGCCGGGTCGGTAACGGGGAGGACAGCACGGTAGAAGGCAGCGGGCAGAGAATAGTCGGGTCACACGCCAGGTCATCAACAGTAGGTCAAATCCAATAGGGGATATACGGAAGAGAGGTCAGGCAAAGCAAGGGTCTGGGCAGGAGAATTCAGCAGTGGTCAGGTACAATCCGGGTCAGCAACTTACAGGTTCAGGTTCAGATACAGGATACAGGATACAGGGCAAGGACAAGACCAGAAGGCACTGAATGACAGCTCAGGGCCGTTTAAATATCGCGCCCTGCGCTGCCATTGGTGCCCAGCGGGCGGCCGCGGCTCCTATTGCGCATGCGCGAACTCACGCGCCGCGGCCGGCCCGGACCTAGAGCCCGCGTCCCTGCACAGGGCGGCATACTGCGCCTGCGCCGGGACCATCGCGGCGGGGATCGAGGGGATCCCTGACATTGCCCCCCCCCTACGGGCAACCTCCGGATGCCCACCCGATCTCTCCACCACGGGTGGTCATGAAGAAACCGCCGGACAAGTCTGGGTGCATGGACATTATGGGCTGGTTCCCAAGAATTGTCCTCGGGGCCATAGCCCTTCCATTTTATAAGAAATTGGGTCTGGCCCCCCCTTCTTCGGCACTTCAGGATCGTTTCCACCTCATATTCTTCTTGTCCCACCACTGTTATGGCCTCCGGAGGTCTGGATTCACGTTCTGGGAAGGCATCCGGGATCACAGGTTTAAGTAAGGACACGTGGAAAACAGGATGAATTCTGAATGTTTCAGGGAGGGTAAGTTCATATGCCATCTCGTTGACCATTCGCTTCACACAAAAGCCCCACGAATTTAGGTCCCAATTTCTTTGAGGGACAAAGCATTCTCAAGTTGGTTGTTGCCAACCAGACCTTATCCCCAGGCTTCAGCACCAGATTCCCTCTTCGTTTCTTGTTATATGCATTCTTGTTATCCTCCTGGGCCCGAGCGATGGCTTCCTGTAGTACTTTGTTGTTCGAGGAGAAGAAGTTTAATGCGTCTTGCGTTGCCGGAACTGGGCACTCAGAGACCAAATCAGGAAGAAAGACAGGGTGAAATCCGTAATTGGAGAAGAACGGAGATTGCCCTGTCGCTGAATGGCTTGCGTTGTTATATGCAAATTCCGCTAAAGGTAACAGTGGTAACCAATTATCTTGAAGGAAGGACTGACATTGCCAATAGACAAGGAAGAAAAAGAGGTACACTTACTCATTTTCTGAGGGCAGGATCGTACCATATGACCGGCTTCCCCGCAGTAGAGGCAGAGATTCTGCGAGCGTCTCCGCTGGTGTTCTTCTGGCGATAATTTGGGTTGAGCCAGGCCTAGTTGCATGGGTTCTGGAACATCTCCTGGGAGTGGATTCTGGATACTTGGTCTAGGTGGTTGGCTGGGGCCTAGGAATGGACCCCAGTTGTTTCCACGACCCTGGCCGGACCTCTCAAACCTGCGTTCCCGCAGTCGTCGGTCAATCTTTATCGTCAGGGCAATTAGGTCCTCTAATGACTCAGGAACCTCTACCCGGGCCAGCTCATCCTTTAGGGGTTCTGATAGCCCCATGCGGAACTGGTGCAACAAAGCAAACTCGTTCCAGCGAGTGTCCCCCATCCAGCGCCTAAAATCTGAGGCGTATTCCTCGGCCGCCCGACGGCCCTGTCGGAGTGTGTATAAGATTGCTTCGGCAGAAGCAGCCCGCTGCGGGTCATCATATAGGATGGCCATCGCCTCAAAGAAGTCCTTGACTGTTCCTAGGTGTGGGTCATTGTTTCCCCTTAACCGATGGGCCCAATCTTGGGGTTCGCCCTGCAACAGTGAGATTATAAATCCCACCTTCACTGATTCGGTCAAAAAGGTACGGGGTTGAAGTTCAAAAAATAGGAGGCAGGACTCACGGAATGACCTGAAGCGTGTGCGGTCCCCGTGAAAACGCTCCGGTAGGGGTACCCGGGGTTCCGCCATAGGTAGCGGGGCGGAGGCCCCTGATGCTGGCTCAAGAGCAGCCGGGGGTGCAGAAACTGGGGCCTGTGGGGCTGGGTCAGATAGGGAGCAGGTCTGGAAGCGGTGCTCCAGCTGCATGCATTTATCCTGCAGGGCTGCTACGGCCTGCGTCAGGTTAGATAGATGCCTGCAAATTTCTTCCAGCGGGGAGGGCCCTCCTCTAGGCTCAGTCATGGCCTTCTGGTACTGTAAGGGACCGCCTGGCGACACCACTAGCACTCCACTAATCAGGCGTCCCCAGCGCACGGAGTCTAAGTCCCAGAGTACTTGTTCACCAGAGCCCCTGATGGTGGGGATGGACTTGGAGTACCCCGGGACCAGGTCGTGCTTACTGAGGGCACCCGTCAGTGGTAGGGGTGGTCGCCAGGGGCTCCCACGGGAGAGAGCCTGATATGAGGAGGTCTGGGAACCCCGCTGAGAGGAATGGATGGATGGATGGATGGATGAGCAAGTGCAGAGTCAGGCAAGCCGGGTCGGTAACGGGGAGGACAGCACGGTACAAGGCAGCGGGCAGAGAATAGTCGGGTCACACGCCAGGTCATCAACAGTAGGTCAAATCCAATAGGGGACATACGGAAGAGAGGTCAGGCAAAGCAAGGGTCTGGGCAGGAGAATTCAGCAGTGGTCAGGTACAATCCGGGTCAGCAACTTACAGGTTCAGGTTCAGATACAGGATACAGGATACAGGGCAAGGACAAGACCAGAAGGCACTGAATGACAGCTCAGGGCCGTTTAAATATCGCGCCCTGCGCTGCCATTGGTGCCCAGCGGGCGGCCGCGGCTCCTATTGCGCATGCGCGAACTCACGCGCCGCGGCCGGCCCGGACCTAGAGCCCGCGTCCCTGCACAGGGCGGCATACTGCGCCTGCGCCGGGACCATCGCGGCGGGGATCGAGGGGATCCCTGACACCAGGAGCTAGGGGCCCACAGGTAGGGGAGGACTCCTCTGAGTCACCTTACCTGGGTCTGGCTGGTGCAGGCCTCACCTGGTCCTGGTGCCTCTGCGCCCGACATTTCCCAGGAGGGTGGTCGCCTTCAGCAGTAGCCTGTCCCCCAGGCTCTGTCCCGCCATGCACCGCCATCTTCTCCGCCAGCCCCGGTGTATAGGGTCACGGCCGGAAGCCGTGACCCCGGGAGACGCCCCACCCCTTCTGCCAGAATTGCCATCCCCCGACATCTGGCCCGGCAAGCTCCACTGATCGCCAGCGTGGGAAGGAGTGGAACTCCTCCTTGATCCTCGTCGGATCCCACTGAGGCCGCCCCGACACCCGCAACTTACCGGAGGGGGTTGGGGGCGGCCGGCAGGTTAGTGTTCCTGCCCTGTCACCCAGGGTTCACACTTCTGCCCTGCAGCACACCAGGGGAGGATTGAAGCTGGCACGCCAGCCTTCACTCCCCGTTGCATCGAGCCCCACAGCCGGCTCTCCGGCCCCGGACCCACTCAAGGCTTCAGGCACACTGTCCCCTAACAGCACCTTGCGAGCTTCCTCAAGATGTCTCCCCACCGGAGGAAACACCAGAACTGAGGTCGGAGGGGAGTGATAGACTTTTTATTTAGGGTGGAGGTGTTTCCTCAGGTGGGGAGGAGCCGACGTCTCTCAAGGTGCTGTCCTGAAAGATGAAAAAGGGGAAAAATATTTCTCTTAGTTTCTGTGATAAAAGTTTGCTATTAAGTATTTTTTCTTTTTCACTGATGTGTGCCAATGAGGCTGCACTGTTGGGCACTGATAGGCTGCACTGATGGGCACCAATTTGCAGCACTGATAGGCAGTACTGATGGGGCTGCACTGATAATCAGGGCATTGATCATGCCCCATGCGCAAGGGGTGGGATTCTGGTAGGACATCTATAGACACCCTGTTACAACTAGCCGACCATGCTGTAGCCCTCTTTTGGTTAAAGTAGACGTAAACCCTAACTAATTAATATTTAGTTTGCTAAAGCACCATATTATCATAAACAATTTTTTTTTTCATTAAAATACAGTTTACACTTTTGTTGTTAGCTTTTTTTTGCATCCCAGTGCTGATGATCTCCTGCAGCCTCTTTGCAGTCGCTTCCAGTCTACAAGTATTCAGTCCAGCATTAGTTGAATATAATTTCTCAGGGCCTGATGGTGACAACAATCAGCCAAGCCTGAGTAACATCCTTTCAAACAGCCACAGAGAACAATTGGAAGACAGGGACTGAGTGTCCTTATAGCAGAAAGTGCCTGAGTAAGAAATGTCATGGCAGGACCACTAGGCATTATTTCTATTAAAAGCTGAAAATTAATAAAAATATAAAAAAAATTTTCATTGTGAAAGATTACATCAGATTTTAGTGTTTGGGTTTTGTGAGAAATTTGCTTAGTAGCGGGTTGTATGTGACTCCCTGGATGAATCGCAGCACGGTGAAAAAGGCACAGCAAGACAGCAGGATCTTGGTGAAAAACAAGTGTGGTTTATTTACAAGTCAGTATTCACACAGTGCAGGAATGAAAACAGCAAAATAAAACAAAACCAGTAAATAAATCCTTGTTGCTTGGGGTGTCTAACTACAAAGTAACCTCACTACTTGCCCTGAAACAGCCTACTGCTGCCCAGACACTTGGCTTTCACATAGAAGATATCAGCGGTCCATAGTCACACAGACTTAAAGGATAAATTCACCTTTGGGTACATGTTACATGTTCCACTCTAAAACGTTCCCTGTACCAGCTGAAACAGCATGGCTGTGAGGGGCTCCACCCACACAGCCACATCATTCATTCAGTGTTCTGTGAACATGAATGGACTACAAATCCCAGCAGCCTTAGCGACTGTCGGCTTGTTGTCCTCAATGAACTACTAAGGCACTGTGAGCGCCGTGGTACGCTGTTGAGTCTTCCTGTCAGCATGTAGTGGCTTGCCTGTACAGGCAGATACACTGACAGTGTGCAGGAGACCTGCATGGCATCAGCAATCTGCTGATCACTGGTGCAATGCTTTACACGCTCCTAACACAAAAAAATAATAAATGCACATTTTTTACCTGCAAAAAAAAAAATAAAAAATAATATGTGCATTTATTTTTTGTGGAAAGGTGAACTTATCCTATAGTCCTCATGCACACTGGACATTTATACAGCTGCTGCTTTTGGCATTTTTTCTACAGCTAGTAAACTCCCCAGCATGTTATCCTATGTGTTCATGCTTACATACACTTTAATCAGCAGTTTTTGGCTGGGGTGTTTTTTGGCTGGAAAAAAACTCAGAACTAGTGGGTTTCTAGAGAAGTTTTTTTTAGCTGTAAAAACACTCTAATGCTGGTAAATGCAAAAAAAAAATACAGTAAAACATGGCAAACCAGCATTTTTGGGTATTTTTTTTTTTTTTTAGCAAAACTGTAAAAAAACACCAAAAACCACAAATGCAGAAAAACGTGGCCTAAACGGTAAAAAATGCAGAAAAACTCATGTTTTTAATGTAACTTTATAATGCTACCGGCATTTTTAACCATTAGCCGCCCGGCCAATGGCTGTTTGGTGGCTTCAGAAGTGTCTCTGCACTCCGGGTGCACGCCATTTGGCGTGCTCCCGCACATGCGCAGTTTGCGCTAATGCAGAGCGGCGCAGCAGTGCGATCTGTCACCGGCTGTGCACCTCGGTCACCGGCCGTGCACCTCGGACACGGCTGATGACAGATCCGAGTACCGGCTCCCGTTGCTGGTACCATGTGACCTGCTGTGACCAATCACAGCAGGTCACATGACAGTTGTATACAATGGAAGGCTTCATTCATGATGCCATCCATTGTATACTAGTGCCTGGCTGTGAATGGTCACAGCTAATCACATGCACATGTCATGTGATTAGCTGTGACCAAATCACAGCTAAGCACAAAAAAAAAAAAAAAAAAAAAAAAAAAAAAAAGCTGAATGAATGGATTTCATTCAGGTAAATGCTTGCTTATAGCAAAGTAATTCTTTGCTATAAGCAAATTGTGTAAAAAAAAAATAAAAAATACTGACCACTTCCCCAAAGTAGTACAATGTTACTATGGTAACATTGTACTACTTTGGTCATAGTAAAATATGAAAAATAAATCTTAAAAAAAAATAAAAACAAATTTAATAAAAAAAAAAAAAATATATATATATATTTTTTTTTTTTCATACTGTCACCAGTCAGTGTCCCTGTTCACCGCCATGCCAGTTATATGATGATGCTGTACTGCACTGGTGACAGTGTGTAAAAAAAAAAAATAGTGAAAATAATTTTTTCAATTTTTTCATTTTCCGAAAAATTATGACAAAAAAATACAACTTCAAAAAACTCGCCATGCCTCTTATGAAGTACGTCGGACTGTCTACTCTGCAAAAAGGGGTCATTTGGGGGATCTGTACTATTCTGACATTCTTGGACCTCAAGAAATTAGATTGGCTGTCAGTACTTCAGGATTGATCAATATTCAGATCTATACCATAGTTTGTGAACTCTATAACTTTCCTACAAACTAAAAAATACATCCTAATTTGGGATATTGTCAGGGCAGGAGCTGAGGAACGGACAGGCAGGCCTAACAATGTAACGCACTGGCTGACGACAACCACCACCCACAGACCGAAGTCCCTCAGGGCGCGGAGTCTAAGTCCCAGGCTGCCCTTCACCAGGGCCCCTGATGGTGGGGATGGACTTGACGCAGCCAGGAACCAGGTCGCGGCCCCCGAGACACCTCAGCTGCGGTAATGGCCGCCGCCAATGGCGTGTAGCTGGTGGAAGAGACAAAAGAGTAGTCAGACAAGCCGGGGTCAACAACAACAGGACAGAACAGTACAGGACAGCAGACGAGAATCACAGGTCACGAGCCGGGTTCAGCAACAGAGGATCAGATCAAAGGAGAATACAAAGAATAGTCAAGACAAGCCGAATCAGATACCAGGAGAGCCACGAGAGTCAGAACAGAGTAACAGCGACACAAGACACAAGTGCAAAGAGCATGTGCGGGCCACAGGCTTATATGTCATCAGCCACACCCCTCTGGAGGATGGACCACAGAAACCTGAAGGCATAAAAGGGCTCCCATCATGCACAGCAGAATCCAAGATGGACACCAGCACATGAAGTAACATAACCACAGGGAAAAGGTAGGACCTTGACAGATATTTTCACCAAAGACATGTAGCAGAATACATCTCGGCCTAAATTTATGAAGAACAATTATTTATTTGTAAACTTTTATAACAGAAACAAAGAAAAATGTGTTTTTTTTTCAAAATTTTCTGTCTTTTTTTGTTAATTTAGCAAAAAATAAAAACCCCAGCGGTGATTAAATACCACCAAAAGAAAGCTCTAGTTGTGTGAAGAAAATGATAAAATTTTAGTTTGGGTACAATGTTGTATGACCGCGCAATTGTCATTCAAAGTGTGAGAGCGCTGAAACCTGAAAAATGGCCTGGGCAGGAAGGTGTAAAATTGCACGGTATTGAAATGGTTAAACCACCCAGTGTGCATGAGTACTTACTCTCACCATACAAGTACATGGCTGCTCCCCAGTCTGTCCTGCACAGGGTGGAACATTCTCCCTAAGCAGCCTGGTAGTTTTATAGAGCTCAGAGTGCTCAACCTGTTTCAGCTGAGCTTGTTAACCCCTCAGTGAGCCAAACAGGCTCATCACACAGCACAATAAAGGATCTGTGTATTGCTTGAATCCAGGGGAGGACTGACCATTTGGAAACTCGGGCACTGCCCGGGGTCAGTAGGGGGCCCCATGAGATGCCCCTGGTACCTTTTTCATAGGCTTTTTTGAGTTTGGGCAAGGACACAGGGGGCCCATGATCTCCTATTGTCCGGGGGCCCCATGAGTTGTCAGTCCGCTCCTGCTTGAACCCAAAACAAATGTATCTTCCATCCTGGATGCAACTCATAGTTTTTCCTGGCTTCCTGTCACAGTTTACAGATACCTTGTAGTGGTTGCAAACCCCAGGCATGAAATATGAAAAAAGCATATCCCTCAATAGTGTGTACTTGTCTCAGTTAAGAGCACTACATCTCATTTCTATCTGCTTCTTCATTCCTCTGTTATCAGCATGAATCACTTTTGACAAATTTTACTGACACTAAGAAAAAATGTTGACGGCGAGGGAGCTCCAGCAGATTGACATTCTCAGCTCTGTTCTTGTGTGCTGTGTGAAGGGGGCTGCGTCAGTTCCCTCCAATCAGCTCTCAGAGCTCTCCTCACTGAGCTCTGCAGAGTGTAACACCTGCTCTCTGCCCCTTCTTTTATACTGTGGAAAAGTGTTATAAATTCAGCTCTTCTTACGGATGTAGAGAAGTGAAGACTGCAGATTGACAGTTAAAACCTATGTAGGAGGATTTGTTTCATCTCTGTGTATCACCTGAGTCCAATCACTTCACTGTGTATATGTAAAGGTTTACAACCGCTTTAAACACTTATTCATTGTTCCAAAACGATCTAATGGAATGTATTTATATGAAAGTGCTACACTTATTTTTATGAAAAAATTGCTTTAAATGCAAAACAAATCACAGAAAATACATTTCTGACAATAGCTTTAAAATACAACTGTCATGGCGGTGTCAGGGATCCTGTCGGTGCGCAGGCGCAGGCGTGGGAGCGTGCAGCCGTGCATGCGCGATAGCGCGGAAAACTCGTGCATGTGCAGTAAGCGCACACGTCACGTCTGGCGGGCTATTTAAACCTGCTTCATAGTAAAATCACTGCCTTCTGGTCTACTACGTTCCTGCATACATTCCTGATCCTGATACCTGTATTCTGTATTACTCGATTAAGAAAGAACTCCGCCTGCACTGACCCCGGCTATCCCTGACCATTCTCTTGCCTGCTCCTCTTGTACTTATCTGCTCGCTTGTTACCGATTTGGCCTGCCTGCTGTATTATTCTGCCTACACCTGCACCTGACCTGCATCTTGTCAGCTACCATATCCACCTACCGCTGCACCCACGGCTCTGCATCTGGCCTGCATCCGGATCACCGCCATACCTGTCAGCCACCGCATTCTGCACTGGTGCTCGGTCCCAAGACCCGCACCCTGACTGCCACCACATCTGCTTGCTGCTGTACCTACATTCCTGCACCCGCACCTGGCTTGTGTCCAGATCTCCTGGGTCTCCAGCTACCTGCTGACAGCTGCAAGATCTACACGGCACTCCTGCCACTCCTGGCTCCGCGCCCCTGTTCCCACTTTCAGGGGTTTCGAGCGGGAGTTGTAAGAGGACGCCCTCTCTCCACATCAGGCTCCCCAACCAGGTACGTGACAGGCGGAAACAAATAGGTTGCCATTGGTAACCTCAATTTCCTCAAATTCTCATTACCTGGCTATCATACAGATACTTTGATACCTCTGATGAAGTCATGTGGGCGTGATGTAATGCGTAAGGGCGTGGCCTTAGGCAGACATGAACCAGATGTGATGCATGCGGAAGCTCAGCCTGGATTTGGTGATTCCAAACCATTTTAATGGTGTTTTTTTACCTTTATATACATGTGAGTGTATTACCATTTAACCACTTGCCTACCGGGTACTTACACCCCCTTCGTGCCGAGGCAGCTTTCAGCGCTGTCGCACTTTGAATGACAATTACGTGGTCATGCAACTTTGTACCCATAGAAAATTTTTAGAATTTTTGTCACAAATAGAGCTTTCTTTTGGTGGTATGTACTCACCATTGGGTGTTTTATTTTTGCGCTATAAACAAAATATTTAAAAAAAAGCGTTTTTCTTTGTTTCTATTATAAAATTTTGCAAACAGGTAATTTTTCTCCTTCGCTGATGTGTGTTGATGAGGCTGCACTGATGGGCACTGATAGGTGGCACTGATGAGGTGGCACAGATGGGCAGCACTGATAAGCTGGCACTGATGAGGCGGCACTGATGATGGTGCACTGATATGCAACAATGATGGACACTGATAGGTGGCACTGATGGGCACTAATAGGCGGCACTGATGGGCAGCACTGACTGGCGGCACTGCTAAGCACTGAATGGTGGCACTGCTTGGGAGCACTGATGGGCGGCACTGGTGGGTGACACTGCTGGGCACAGATGGGCAGCACTGGTGGGTGACACTGCTGGGCACTTATCAGGTCACTGATCATCAGTGCCCTGATGATTGGTGCTGATCAGTCCTCTGACAATTGGCAGTTATCGGCAGTACTTTCCTCACTCTGTGACAGCGTGAGGAAAGTGCAACCGATAAACGGCAACTGCATTTACCGGTGATTTGCTGTGTCATTGGACACAGCTGATCATGTGGCAAAAGGCTGCTGTGATTGCCCTTTTTCCACATCACGCGATCATGGATATCGCCAGGTGCGCGCCCCCGGGGCAGTGCGATAGGGAGCATTCTGGAAGCGCGTCATATGATGCCCTCCCAGAACTGGCTGGCCATGGTGAAGCTGTCATTTGGCTATCTGCGGTTGGCAAATGGTTAATAAAGTCTACTTGTTAGTACATACTGCACCATCGGAGTGTCCTTTATTTCCTATGCATAAGAGTAGGCATCTCTGACCTCAAATCATCTTTAAAGGGACCATTCTTTTCTTTGGTTTGGTGATTTATTGTAAGGAAAAAGGGTGTCTGGGAGAGTGGAAGAACCTTTGCGTACTTGTTATTATAAAGCGCAATCTAAGTGCTCTAAGGTGAGAGTTCTGTGACCACCAAGGTGACAGAACCTGCATGTTTTACAGCACTTCAATTGATGGTGTTGGTTAAATGAGCACGTGAAGAAGCTTATAAAGTTGTGAAGAATTTTACTGTTGAATCACTTTTTTTACATGGACTTGCTTTTATGGACACTTTATTATTATGATTTGTGTATGTTATATTTTCACTCAATTGTATTGATGATTTAGATTTGAATCCTGTACACTAGCAGTGCAGCATTGAGTTTATGTATTTTTATGGTTTGATTGTGGGAACACAATTTCTAATGCTAGCAGCAGCTCTTCACTTTATTATTTTATTATTTATTTTCAAATCTCACTGAGGTAGCGCAGGAGTTTCCTTTTGTTTTGTTTGGATACAGCACCTTCTGGTTTACTGGCTCAGAACAAGTAACAGGAATATCAAGTTTTGAACTAGTAGAGGTGGGAGGGCCATGATCAGGAACCTATTCCGCAGGTGAACAAGTTTTAACAGCATGATCAGGGGCGGACTGACAACTCATGGGGCCCCCGAGCAATAGGGGATCATGGGGCCCCTGTGTCCTTGCCCAAACTAAAAAAAGCCTATGAAAAAGGTACCAGGGGCATCTCATGGGGCTCCCTACAGACCCCAGGCCCTCAGGCAGTGCCCTAGTTTCCAAATGGTCAGTCCGCCCCTGAGCATGGGTGCAAAAAAGCACAGTGTTGTAGGCCAAGGCCTAGCTGGCAGAGAGCAAAACAAACCCCTGGTAGGAATTCCAAAGCAAAAGTTTTTTCCCAATTGTGGGATTTAAGAACAAAGTTTCTTCTTGCATTTGCTGTAATGGTTTCTCCCTCTTTTTCTCTGGTGGCAGTGTAATTATAACACCCCTTTCCCCATTTTCATTGATGCCAGTACAGTATAATTACAAGCCCTCTCCTTTGCTCAGCTTCATTGGTGACTATGTTAACCATTATAAATCCCCTCCAGATTCAGTAGTGGTAGAGTGCACAATTATTACCTCCCCAGCCCCCCCCCCCTTTTCACTGGGTCCTTCAACATAGTTAATGGCAAGTAGGTACCTCCAGTCGCAAACGTCTGTCTGCCGGCTATGACTAATCATGTCAGAGCCGGAACTTTAGGGCAGCAATCAGAATTAGAGCACCCTGCCAAGACATGTAACAACAATGGATTGAAGTGGGGACTTGGTCTTTCACCACTTGCCTACAGGGCACTTATACCCCCTTCCTGCCCAGGCCAGTTTTCAGCTTTCAGTGCTGTCACACTTTGAAGGACAATTGCGCAGTCATGCAACACTGTAACTATATGAAATTTTTATAATTTTTTTGAGACAGATAGTGCTTTATTTTGGTGGTGTTTAATCACCTCTGGGTTTTTTTTTTGCTAAACAAACCAAAAACAACTGAAAATGTTGAAAAAAAAAGTTTCTTAGTTTTTGTTATAACATTTTGTAAATAAGTGATTTTTCTCCTTCACTGATGTGCGCTAATTAGGCTGCAGTGATGGGCACTGATAGGTGGCACTGATGGACACTGATGAAGAGGCACTAGTAGGTGGCACTGATGGGCATTGACAGGCATCACTGTTGGGCACTCATATATGGCACTGATAGGCGGCACTGATAGGTGGCACTGATAGGCAGAACTGACTGGCACTGTTAGGTGGCACTGACTGACACTGTTAGGCGGCACTGATAGGCAGCACTGACAGGCACTGATAGATGGCACTGATGTGCACTGATAGGCGGCACTAACTGGCACTGATAGGTGGCACTGATTTGCAGCACTGATAAGTGGCACTGACTGGCATTGATAGGTGACACTGAAAAGCAGCTCAGATGGACACTGATAGGTGGCATTGATGTGCACTGGTAGGCACTGATATGTGGCATTGATAAGGCACTGATGGGCACTGGCAGGTGGCATTGATGAGCACTGACAGCTGGCATTGATGGGCACTGACAGGTGGCATTGCTGGGGCTACACTGATCATCAGGGCACACTGTCCCCTCTGAGGAATGCCGATTACCGGCTCTCCTCTCCTCTGGAGCTGTCAGCGTGACAGCTCGTGAGGAGAGAAATGCCAATAACTGGCATTTCCCTATTTACAGTACATGCGATCAGCTGTGATTGGACACAGCTGATCACATGACTGAGCCGACATCTTCGGCTCTTTCCGTTAATCGGTGATCCTCTGTGTCCGAAGGACACAGCACACCAATGATCGCTGCACTGCGCGCTCCCGGAGCTGCACATGTGCGGTTAGAGTGGGAGGACGTCATATGACGTCCTCCCAGAACAAGAGAACCGCCTTGCGCCAGTCATGGCAGGTGTATGCAAGGCAAATAGGGAGTTGTGGACAGGGACCTCATCACACAACTCTACAGTATGCTCTGCTGTTTATGAACAATAACATGCAGACACAGTGTGGTAATAAATCAACCTCTTATTTTGGAAGTGGAACTATCGCCCTAATAAAAGAAAATGCAATATATGATGCAGCCTGTGTCTAGGACTAACAAAGTAGTTCCCCCAAAACACATTTTTATTACTTGCTGGTCCTGCCTGTAGATCAATTATTTTTCTACTTCCAGCAAACGTTTTAGTTATGGATGGGGCAAACCATATTACACTGCCAAGGTGCTTACATCAATCAGCTTTTTTTCTTATTGGTTTAAACTTTTTATCAAACTGTTGCTTAAAGAGTAAATCCACTTTTGTTGAACAAAAAAACCAAAAAAAACATTCACCTCTGGGAGAGCAATGTACATTACAAGGATTTTAACAAACTGTTGCAGATTCCTACCTTCTCTGAAGGAATAGCTCTTTGTTAGATCATGTATTGTGTAGGACTGATTCTGAATAGGAGTGACTTTTTCATTTTTGATCAGCTGATGCGTTTTCAGGGCTCTAATGGGGAGAGTGGCTGGGTTTGCATTCCTTTTGTGATAAACTCTTTAGTAGCATCTCACCAAAATTGACATTTTTGTTGCAGAGGATACCTATAATCAGACTTGTATCTTAGTTCAGACTTCTGGGAAAATCAGTGAGCCAATCACACAAGCAGTGGGATTCCGTACACCAACTGCATACTAAACACCCCAGGTTGCCATATTGGATTGCACAGAAAATTACTGCGCTACAGATTGAAAAGGAGTTTATGAGGAACAAATATCATCCCATTTCACAATAGATAGTTTGGATTAGGGTTTGCCATTTAGCCAGTTATAGATGGGCTTATTATGGTCTCTAAATAGTGCTTCAATACCATAAAGTATAAATCAATAGACAAAAATGCAGGGCAGTTCATGTTTCTTGTAATTGTTTGAATGAGTGCATTGTGTCCTCCTGATAAACATCTGAGTGGGTAAAAATGCAATGGGATCACCATAAAGTCGTGTCAGAACAGTACCAAGCTGTTCTGATATAAGGTTGTTCCACACTAACAGACTGTATCTGAAAGAGCCTGAAATGAGACTAAGTTGATTTACTAAAACTTGAGAATGCAAAACCTGGTGCAGCTGTGCATGATAGCCAGTCAACTTCTAACTTCAGCTTGCTCAATTAAGCATGACAAAAACTGGAAGCCGATTGGTTTCTATGCAGAGCTACACCACATTTTGCACTCTCCAGTTTTAGTAAATCAACCTCTAAGTGTTTAATTTCAGACCACCCTGATATAGTTTGTTTGAAAATGGGCAGCTGATGTTTGTGAAGGGATAATTTCGGGGCCTCTTGGAAAATTAACAATCTTGTCTCCATCCTATGTACCAAGTGTTCCTCTGGGGTATGGGCAACATCAGGGAGAACCCATGTGAATGAATGTTTAATTTGTCCTACCAAGTAATTTGAAAAAAACATCTGGCAGAGCCATTCTGGCGTTCACTTTAGACCTTTGCAGTGAGGTCAGTTTTGAGTTAGGTCTTGTAGTACTCCATATGAAGGAGAAGAGAGTTGAGTTCCTGAAGGATGCATTTTGGTATTATCACTTGAAAAAGCTTGAAAGCGAATGGAGACTGCAGGGTGAGTCTGGGCAGAGACCGAGCTGATAAAGTTTTGTTTGCCAGGAGGCTGAATAATTTGTTGAACTGATGCAATACTGACAGCCTGCTCCCCCTGCAAAGGCAGCTGTTTTGTTTGAACTGTGTAAAAGTTGCCCAACGAGCCCTTAAATATATTTCCTGTTTGGCCTGAACTCAGTGTAACAAATCATTGGATTCAGGTGTTCCAATCACCTCCGTGGCCATAGGTGTATAAAATAAAGCACCTAGGAATGCAGACTGCTTCTACAAACATTTGTGAAAGAATGGGTCTCTCTCAGGAGCTCAGTGAATTCAAGAGTGGTACCGTGATAGATTGCCACCCGTGCAATGAGTCCGTCCGTGAAATTTCCTTGCTACTAAAAATTCCACAGGCAACTGTTAGCGGTATTATAACAAAGTGGAAACAATTGGGAACAACAGCAACTCAACCATGAAGTAGTAGGCCATGTAAGATGACATTGTGGGGTCAGTGCATACCAAAGCACACAGTGTGTATGTCGCCAACTGTCTGCAGAGTCAATTGCTAAAGACCTCCAAACTTTGGTGTGGCCTTCAGATTAGCACAACAGTGTGTAGAGAGCTTCATGGAATAGGTTTCCATGGCCAAGCACATGCATCCAAGCCTTACACCACCAAGTGCAATGCAAAGCGTTGGATGCAGTGGTGTAAATCACACCGTCTCTGGACTCTAGCGCAATGGAGATGTGTTCTCTGGATTGACAAATCGCACTTCTCTGGCAATCCGATGGACATGTCTGGGTTTGGCGGTTGCCAGGAGAACGGTACTTGCCTGACTGCATTGTGCCAAGTGTAAAGTTTGGTGAAGCGGGAATTATGATGTGGGGTTGTTTTTCGGAGGTTGGGCTTGGCCACTTAGGTCCAGTGAAGGGAACACTTAAGACGCCAGCATACCAAGACATTTTGAGCAATTTCATGCTTCCAACTTTGTGGGAACAGTTTGTGGATGGCCCCTTTCTGTTCCAATATGACTGTGCACCAGTGCACAAAGCAAAGTGTATAAAGACATGGAACAATGAGTTTGGGGTGGAGGAACCTGACTGGCCTGACCTCAAGCTGACAGAACACCTTTAGGATGAATTAGAGCGGAGACTGCAAGCCAGGTCTTTTCGTCCGACATCAGTGCCTGACCTCACAAACGTGCTCCTGGAAGATCGGTCAAACATTCCCATTGACACACTCCTAAACCTTGTGGACAACCTTCCCAGAAGAGTTGAAGCTGTTATAGCTGCAAAGGGTGGGCCAACTCAACATTGAACCCTAAGGACTAAGACTGGGATGCCATTACATTCATGTGCATGTAAAAGCAGGCATCCCAATACTTTTTGCAATATAGTGTGTGTATATACATATATATATATTTTGCGGGTTAGCTCAGGTGGGGGATCACCTTCTCTGGGAAAAAGGTAGTCCAAAGGGCAGGACTTCCTTAAAATCTGACTTGTAGCCAGTTTTATTTAAAAGGTTGCAAGCATCATAAATAAAACAGAACAGAAAATAAACCCTGACCATCCAGGCACTAACTAACCAGAAGAGATTCCTATCTCACAGGTGAAGGGCTTTTCCCTGTCATCAACAAAAACAAAACAGTATGCAAACCTTTTCCTTTCTTGTACAGCACAAACTTTCATCCACAGCCTTCTAAGGTATGGCTCTCTGAGTCCCAGGCCAAGTGCAACTTCTTGCTCCAGTCCTGCTTGATTTATACCACCTGTTGGTGGTCATCAGTGGACCACAAAATCCAGAACCACCTCTGCCAAAGTGGCCTGGAAAACCCGGACTAGACTCCACTTTAGTCTCCCAGATATGAACGCATGCAAGGTGACACATATAGGTTTATTTACTAAAGCTGGAGAGTGCAAAATCAGGCTCACTTCTGCATAGAAACCAATCAGCTTGTTACCTCAGCTTGTTCATATAAGCTTTGATAATAAAACCTGAAAGCCGATTGGTTTCTATGCATAAGTGAGCCTGACTTTGCACTCTCCAGCTTTAGTAAATCTCCCCCATAGCGTCCATCAATCACCTCGCTTTTCATAATGGCACAATATTTACAGTATATATATATATATATATATATATATATATATATATATATATATATATATATATATATATATCAGCTAGATCAGGGCTTGATCTAGGTTAGTACTCCAGAACAGCATACTCAAAGAGAAGCTGGGAAGTTTTAGACTTGCAAGTGTAGCTACTGTAGATGAAGGAAAACTTCAAACAATCTCAATAGCTCTGGTGGGGCAGCACTCACATAGTATTATATGTTATTATGTGATGTTCTAGATTTTGTGGTATATACTCATAAGCATATCTAGACATAAGAGTTCATCATTATGATTGTGTTGTTTGCTTAATCTTGTAGCCCTAATGACAGAGGAGTGGTGTTGCCCCCGAAACACATTTGGCTTTTTTAATTACTTTTTTATCAACAATAAAAATTATCCTGGACTTTGGTCTGGCACTCCTTTCTATATTCTGAATCTAGGTTAGTGTCATTGTTAGTATCAAGGTTATGGTCAAGGTCAAAAGTCAGAGATTCTGGGCCAGTTTTCCTTTGAGAAGAAAAACATTTAAGGTTAGATGAAGGCCCAATCTGTCCTGAAGAAAACAGGTTATCATTTACCTGGATACACTAAGTAGTTATGATGATATGTATGGTTTTACCAACAGATGCCAAAGTTGCCAAATTGTATTTAGATGTAGAGATGTGCTGGTTGCTTTAAATCTTAAACAGCAGTTGCAAAGCATTTTTTTCTTTTTCCTCGTTGTGAGTGACAGACAGGAAAAGCAGGACTGTGCTCTGATTGGTGGTTGCTGCAGCTGAGAAGGATCCACCCATAGCAGCACTGTTGTAGCTGAACTTATGATTGGCTGTGGAGGAAAAGGAGGGAGGGAAAAGGAAGAAGAAACACATGTGGGGAGGGAGACATTTTCAGGGGACCGCATGGAGCAAGGGCTCCTGGTGTAAAGTCACAAGAGTCTCACTCTCTGTGCTGCTAGAGCCCCTGGGCTGGGCTGGGAGTGTGTAGCAGAGGAATTGTTGCAGGAGGACAGTGTGCAAATCAAGGATTGTCCTGCCTGACACTCAGGATTACAGCCACTAAAGTGCATGTGTCTCTCAAAGTCTGGAGCTGCTGAAAGAGAGAGGATTTCTACTACTGTCTAATGCTATCTAGAGGACAATCCAGAAACAGTGAGTATTCTGTGATGAAAGGAGATTTTGATATAGCTGCATTTGCTGTTCATCTCTGGAGAATGGTCATGAGAAAGCCTGCTCTCTAATTCTTAGAGTGACACAGATCTTGGAAAGCCCAAGCTGCTCAGAATTAGCTATTCCTGCTGATGATTGATGAGAGAACTCTGTCTCTGTATATTACTGG
This sequence comes from Staurois parvus, assembly GCF_062004578.1. Taxonomy (NCBI): domain Eukaryota; kingdom Metazoa; phylum Chordata; class Amphibia; order Anura; family Ranidae; genus Staurois; species Staurois parvus. Next base: position 7,970,959 of record NW_028318083.1, on the reverse strand, counting down.
TGATTGTCTCCTCAAAACTTGTGCTGCAGCTGAAGAGTGTGTTTTAGTTCCAAATCCCCACAGAAGCTTGCTGCTTTAAATATACTGAGCAAGTGTCAGTACATCAGGATTTCACCTGTATGGTAAAGATTTGTTGAAGTGTTGTTGTTTCCTATTGCAATGTTCACTGGAAGATTCTGCTTAAAGGAGACTGTGCTATCCTGCTACCCCTGGATTACAAATACTCTCCCATGCAGAGAGTGAGCGCTCTTCCATTGATTAAAGGGCCCCAACGTTGAGAGACTTTAAGTTTCATCTCACTGGCCAGTGGTTAGGTAGGACATTTCTGCTTTAGATAGTACTGCTATAGCAAATGTCAATAAGCTGCTAAATCTCATTAACAGTTATTGTTTCATGTGTCAATGTCACTTGCATATGTCACCCTAGTCAGTGTGATACTAGTCAGTTTTTTTGAGTCTTTGGCGAGTGAATTGTGACTTCTTACTAACTGTGTTATGCAAAGTGGTATCTGTGTTTTATGTACATTACCTGTGTTAAATCAACTAGTTCTTTTTCAGGCTTTGTCTTCTTCAATAAAACCCATAAAAAATATTCTCAGAGTGTCGAAGTGTTCTGGGTATAATCGGAGGTGTCACCAGATTCAGGTGGGAGCTGAACCTATATATCTAGCCAAGCATCACCCAAGGGTGTGCTACATAGACATTAAGATTTGTTTTAGGGGGTTAATGTGGTGTGACAATGCTGTATTAAAGGTTGGTCACTGAACCTATATTTGATTTAAATAGCCAGTCAGGAGATTGTTTATTTTTTCAACCTGGTAGATTTTTAAAGCAAACATGGGTTTAGAAGCTTGATCTGTGTCTGAATAAATCTAATCATGGGGATTTTGTACTTTATAAAACAATAGTTTAAGATAATAGCGACATGTCATTGCTGGAAGAACCCAGGGTGGCTATGTCACCTATATCCTTTCAAAAGCACCATTATTTCTGTACTGAAACTTGCAATCAGTTGGTATTGAAAAAAAAACTGTTATTCAGTGCTAGAAATGTTCCTTTTAATGCTTTAGCTTTCCTATCTACTTAACTATAACTGATTTTATTACATAAAATAACATATTTGCTAGAGGCCAGTTAATAGCCACATTTATTGCAATGACTGAAATAGATTCTTGAAGACAACACTGTAATTCTTTTCTTCCTGCGAGGAGAAAGAGCAGCTTTAACAATACAGTTATTGTATATGGGTACAAAATGTACCTTGAAGTCTCCAGGCATCATTGTTAAAGAATGAATTGTTATGAGTTAGAAGTATTAAACACAAATGAATTCATAAAACCCGATTGTGCTTAAATAAACATGAATTCCAGTTATGTGAATTCAATATAAAAAAAAAGTAAGACAGAAAGAAAGAAAAAACAGCACAATAATTAAAAAAGGATATTTTACATTCAGATGGAATGCCAATATGTAGAAAAGTCTCTGTAAATGGGGACTGGAAAGAGTTTTAAAGAAGTTTAATCCTGTAAAGGAGACTGTTCATTCCACCAGTTGCTGGTGTGCTAGGTAACTAGTCACCAAACTGTCCATTGATAACTCAGTTCCCACCTGCTTTAGGAGGATCCTGCAGTTGAAAACTACCTCTTTTTTTTTCCACCCATCGGGTCTTGGGTGAGATAGTTTTCTAAGCATTGCATACTGTCTGATGTGATTCTTCTGTCTTTCTGTCCTTTGTGACGTAATTCTTCTGAAAATTCTTCTTCCAAGATGGTGCAGCAGGAGAACAGCTTAAGAAGCACTAGATGATATCACAGCAATTCCTAATATACTCTAATTGCCTTAACAACTATTAATCAGTTAACATGGACAGCACAATGCACAGCAGATAGAAAATGACCTGTACATGTATTTTATTACTGTCCAGAGTTCAGCGTTAAATAACAAAATCACACACTGATAATATCTGGAATTACATGTACTACCATATAGCATGAAGAAAGGCTATGATATATTCACTAAAGTATTAAAGTGCATCCAAACCCTTGTATCCAAACAATTGCAGTTTACCATTTTTAGATGTGAAGGCTACACTAGTTTACTTTTCTCAGGTTTCTTTCAGTAAGCTTACCTGATGATTCTAACAATAACCCTGTCCTAAAATGACAATGTTCTGTATCTATGAAGAAGCAGTATTGCCACCCTAGGGTATACTTCTAAATTGGACTACAAACACCTGCTCCCTCTCCTCATCTCTACCACAGAGGGGGATTGCTCTGTGGTACATAGAAGACAGCGGAGAAAGCTGCTAATATTATTTGAAATTTTCGTTTGGTCCACAGGAAGTTACAAGGACCCACAATCTCTGACATTGATAAGAGGTATTTTTCTGCACTTGTACAAAAGTTTAAAAATCTAATATGGTCACCACATCTAAAAACTTGTAAACTGCAATATAAAACATTTTTGTTCTTGGGTTTAGATACACTTGAAATGACACTTAATGAAACAACTCAATGACTCAACGGGAGAACTAAATGACCTACATTTTGAAAATTACTTTTTCATGTTGGCTTTATAATAAATACAAACATTAATACTCACTGACTGCACAGTACAGAATGAATAATAACATATTAATAGACCCCAACTGGGGAGGAAATGCAATACAAGATTATGCTTCTGTAAATACCAGGACCCTGTGCATTCACTCTAAAAATTTTAAATACCATAAATATTAATTTAATCAAAAACTAAGATAAGGTCACCCTGCTGAAGTTCGAACACATTAACTAAACATAACTGCTAATATGAACATAATTTGAAAGATTGCCTAGCCAAGTCAAAATGACCATCAAAGACACAAATAAAATTCAGTTAAAGGAAGTCCATAATGAATGTATTGGTAATTAATTCGGAATTATATCACAGTCTATTTAATTATACATGCATGATTATAATGCATTATAATGTGTATTCTGAATGATTCCTCCATTAAAGGATAATTGGCATGGTGAATTCAATGATACAAAAAGAAAGGACATTCTCATAGGGCAGAAATATTAACCCCTTCATGCCAATTGCACGCAAATTAGGGGCCCCACTGGACTGGGCTTTTTTCCGTGGGGCTGCCAATTTGCGTTCCTGCCTTTGTGTTGGGAGTGTGCCGTACAGAGACCGGGTAATGACTGTGCTTGATTACTTCCCACCCTGATCTTTGTCCTATCCCTGTTTCTGAACCAAGCTCTGAATCTTTCCCTGCTCAGCCGTCATCTCCAGCAGCTTACCTCAGCGCTGCAACCTGGTTCACCCACCAGGAGAGTCCATTGCTCCTTGCATGGTACTCTGGTGAAGGTCTAATGGCATGTACTTAGACTCTAAGCCTCAGGCCTTTTTAGGGCTCAAACCTTCTCCAAACATCCAGATAGCACAAAGGGCCTACTATCCAGTTTGTTCATGAAACCCCAACTATTACCATGGCCACCATTCACTGCAGTACACTTTGTGGTTGCCATTTTAATTCACAGGAAATTGTTCCTACTATGAAATAACCAGTGGGTCGTGCTTTCCACCTAGGCCAAAGGTTCCCAGTATTCCCTTGCTAAAAAGAAATGATTGTAAGGGTGTAACACAGGCTTTTGTTTACATTACAGATCACTGTGTTGTCAATCACATATATACTACATCAGGGGCGGACTGACCATTTGGAAACTCGGGCACTGCCCGAGGGCCCAGGGTCAGTAGGGGCCCCATGAGATGCCCTTGGTACCTTTTTCATAGGCTTTTTTGAGTGTGGGCAAGGACACAGGGGCCCCATGATCCCCTATTGCCCGGGGGCCCCATGAGTTGTCAGTCCGCCCCTGTACTACATTCATAATGCCATTTTACTTCATGTTGTTGATGATGATGATGCATAAAGCCCATTTTACTAAGGAGAAGCTCAGTAAGGTCAAATTATGCTCACATAAACATATAGTCAAAGCTAAAAAAATACAGAAGGGATGGCATACATGTTGCAGTGCCCATGTGGACTGCAGTATATTGGACGCACCACTAGAACCCTGGTGAAAAAAAGTAGGGAGCATGTGTACAATATCTCAACAGTTTTTAAAAAATATTATGTATCCAGACATTTTTCTCAAAATCACAATAAAAATCCAGAAGGATTACATTTTTAGGGTAATATCACAGAAGCATAGGGGGTTCTACTATAAAAAGAGAACTAAATAAAGGAGTCCATATGGATTTTTGAGGCAAAAACACTAATACCTTATGGACTCAATGTAGATTTTGACTTAATTTTGTTTTATCAGTAATTTAATTGGTTTTTAGGTAAGTTTTTTTTTATGTCTCAGTAATGAAGTATTAATCCCTCATTGTATGACAATATATATTTTTATCTTAGATGACAGTACTAGGTTAGCAAGTATCATATAATTGTTGTACAACGTGCACAATACTGTACGTAATGGGTCTTAGGAGAGATCATATCACTTATGGAAACAATATGGCAATAAAATACAGTATATTATAGATGCTGTCCTGTGCTACATTAGAAGAATGTAACAATCTGAACAACCACTAGATGGCAGTAAACAATTACCCTTAAGAATATTAGAATTAACCTATGTGTGCCAACTTAATTCCCAGCTATTAGAACTGTTATGAGTATACAAGTTACAAGTTGGAAGTGATGGTTTGCTGCAGAATGCTGACATATTCATTGCTGAGTCAGAGCTAGAGCTCTCCCTCAGAGAGACCACTGCTTCCACAGGGGCAGGAATCCTTATCTGCAGTGTGCTGCCAGGTACCAGGCTTTTCAGGCTGTAGCTGCTTAAAAAAGCTGTAAGACTTTGCAAACTTTTCATTTGATGCACCTGGAATTGTTTTAATTGATTTAAACTGAAATTGTAATTGGGCTTTAATTAGCTTTCTAGTCCAGTCTGCAACTCCTCGATAAGTGTCTCTTCCTATGTGAAAAATGGGTTGCTGTTTGACAATTTCAGAGCCACATTAATAATAAATATTATTTACTAACAGCTTATTTTTTTTATAATGCAATGGACATGTCTAGATATTTGTGCCCACTTCATATTTCACCTCTCTTCATGCTTTAGCAAAACTAGATCTCATTTTTAGACTTTTATAATGGAGCAATGTAAGTGAATAATTATATTGCAATGTTGCTAAATAGTTTTCCCTATAATACATGTATTGGATGCCAACCTTTAACTGCAAGCTACAATTTACATAATAGTTAGCTCCCTTCTTTTTGTATAGTGAGCACATTTGATTGTATAAGAGGCCTTGAAAAGGTGGGACTGGTAGACAGCTAAACTGTTATAGCTAAACCATAACACTGGGTGTGACATACTTGCATCAAAACACAATTATAGAGTTTTGAAATACACTATATTGGCAAAAGTATTGGGACACCCCTCCAAATCATTGGATTCAGGTGTTCCAATCACCTCCATGACCACAGGTGTATACAATCAAGTATCTAGGCATGCAGACTGCTTCTACAAACATTTTTGAAAGAATGGGTCGCTCTCAGGAGCTCAGTGAATTCAAGCGTGGTACTGTGATAGGTTGCCATCTGTGCAATAAGTCCATCAGTGAAGTTTGCTTGCTACTAAATATTCCACGGTCAACTGTTAGTGGGATTATAACAAAGTGGAAGCAACTGGGAACAATAGCAACTCAGTCACAAAGTGCTAGCCAGAAGCCGCCAACTGTCTGCAGAGTCAATAGCTACATGCCTCCAATTTTCTTGTGGCCTTCAAATTAGCTCAACAGTGTGTAGAGAGCTTCATGGAATGGGTTTCCATCTCTGAGCAGCTGCATCCATACCTTAAATCACCAAGTGCAATGCAAAGCATTGGATGTAGTGGTGTAAAGTACGCCGCAACTGGACTCTAGAGCAGTGGAGATGTGTTCTCTGGAGTGACAAATCATACTTC